>NC_072484.1:51827500-52090000 GCF_027574615.1 Eptesicus fuscus | reverse complement strand
GCATTCACCCAGTTGCAACATGCTGTTTGTGAGTGAAATACATGAAGATAATGCAGCCTCATAGTTTGGTGCCACCACCACCGTGATTTGTGCTAAGACCTCATTGCTGTTGTATGATTCGTGCAAATGGGAACCAAGTAACAAAGCCAAACAGTCTTAGTATCTGCTGTGAAAATGCCTTCCTTGCAGAGCCCTAAAGTGTGTGGGACTCCCAGGGGTCCCCAAAGCACACTTTGAGAACCACCGTGGTAGATAGAGCAACAGTAAGAGGGCAAGTTCAGGAAGCTGGAACACTGAGACCTACAGCTTGAGAGGGGAGGTAGACTCTCCGCATGGGGACAGCAAGGCCGGACACAGAAACACCGTGGCATCTGACCACAGGGGACTCTTGAGAAGAGAGAGCTGGGCTAGGCCCCAGCAGTTAGGACCCCTGAGGCTCCTGGATTTCAAGGTCAAGGGGTGGAGGAATCCATTCAAGAGTTTTAACCAGGGAGGGTGCCCCTGATTTACATTTTAAGGGGACCCTGAGGCTGACAGGGCAGAGGAGCAGAGACCAATTAAGGCTCCTACAGAAGTGCACCTGAGGGACATATGACTGCCAGGTGGGAAGCATAGGGGCCCGGGTGAAACACACATTTGTGGTGAAGCCACAGACCTGCCAGGCCTCCACAGCCAGGAGGTGGGCAGGGAGGGGCGCTGTGGAAAACCAGGTGACCGCCTATGCCATGTGGTAGGACAGGAAGGTGCTTCTGTGTCCTGAGCCTTCTTCCCGGTGACCCAGACAGTGAGCCTGATGCGGTTTCTGGCGGGAGGCCTATTAACAAGATAAGGTAAATGCACAGCGACAGGACATGGCCACCGCGCCGAGGAGCCTTCACGACCTCCTCACAGTCACCAACCAGCCACCAATGGCAAGTGTGGTGATTATGACCCAGGTACGACTGCGCACATGGACAGTAGCCCACGCTCGAGGCTACATGAAGGGTCAGTCCTGGCTGGAATGCCTGCGCCCTGGCCCGTCACAGCGTGTCCCTAACTTCCCTATCTGCGCTGCACCCCCTTCGCTGAGGACCTCAGGGAGAGCACGGGCCAAGTGCGCGCCAGCCCCGCACCTGCACCTGTGCTCCGTGAGCCTGGGCATCCCTCCTGCAGGACAGGGGCACCGAGTCCACAACTGGGCTCTGCCTGTGCCCAGGCGCGTCAGTCTCAGGACCGCACAGCGTCCCAGAGGAGAGGAGCCTGGGGCGGCCCTGTGGCCTGGGGACACCGAGGGCCGCGGCGGTCACCCCGGCTCCCCTCCCCGCCAGCCCGCCAGCCGCTCGGCTGCGCCGGCACCAGCACCCACAGGCCTCCACAATCCGGCGGAGGGCAGGGCGGGGCGCGATCCCCGCTGACGGGCGGGCGGGCGGAAGACGCCGGACTCGCGGGAGGTGGAAGCAGGAGGAGGAGGTTGAAGAAAGGTGGAGGGTGGAGGGTATAGGGTGGAGGGAGGAGTGAGGAGGGAGAGGGGTGTGGGAGGAGGGAGGAGGAGGAGGGAAGTGGGAGGGGGAGGAGAGAAGAGGGAGGAGGTGGAGGGAGGAGGAGGGCGGCGTGCACCTCGCCCCCGGCCCGCCGCCGCCGCCGGCCCAGGAAAGTAGGCCCAGCCGGCGGAGGGCCGCGCCGTATCATTCCGCCCGCGCCTGCGGCCGGCAGTCGGGCGGCGGCGGCAAGACGGTCGGACGCAGCAGCGTCCTCGGCCCTCCCGGCCCCGGCCCTCCCGACCCCTCACCGCCCCGCCTGGCCCGGCCGTTCTTGGAGCCCCACGCGCCGCATCCGGGGACTACATTCGCGCGGAGCGGCACAGCGGCGGCCGGCCGGGGCCGCTTACCGGTGTCGCCGCGCGCCTTGCTCTCCTTGGGCTTCGGGGGGCGGCCCCGCGGCATCGTCTGCGGCGGCGGCGGCCCACCCCTCGGCCGCACACACACTCACACACATACGCTCGGCGGAGCGCGCACGCGCGGGGACAGGCCGCGGGGACGCGGCGCGCGCCCGGCCGAGCGTGGAGGCGGGCGAAGCGGCCCAGGCGGCCGCCGAGCCCCGGCCGAGCGCGAGCGGGCCTCACGGGGGGAAGGCGCCCGAGAAGGCGAACGGCAGCGCTAGGACCGCGCCCACCGCGGCGGGTTCCATGGCCCGGCGGGCCGTGTTGGGGGTGTTGGGAGCGGGGGCGGGGAGGGGCGCCGTGCGCATGCGCGTTCCGCGTTCGGGCCTGGTGCGCTCGGAGGGCGCGCGGCGTCACCTGGTAGCCGGGGCTCCGAGGGCGGCCTCACCTGGAAAACCGGGCGTGTGGCCGGATTACTCACCCGCTGGGACAGCCTTCGGGGCTAGAAGTGGGAAAAGTGCCCTGTGGACAGCAGGGTGCTGAGAAAGCTTCCCAGGTGGGTCGCCGGGGTAAAATGGAAAACCCCACCAAGGAAGGGCCCTTCCTGTGCCCGTACCTTGCTGAGTCAGGAAAGCCTTGGAGAGCGCTGCGCCCAGACCCGGGACCTGGATGAGCAGACCTCAGTGTGCTCAGTGTGCCCGTCCTCCCACGGAGTACATGAAAGCCACATGGTTCCAAATGCGGTGATCTTTCTTTATTGACCATTCTAACTCCCACAACATTCTCACGGAAACGGGACAGCAAAGTGCCAGGAGGTTAAGAAGCTGCGCTGTGGAAGGAGTGATCATTGGCTGAAGCAAGCCCAAAGCAAGGAAGTCACCTTAGTGTTCTCTGAAGAAGGAATTCAAGGCAATGAGTAATGATCACCAACTACATGCAAGATATGAGGGAATACAAACCTAATGTTACAAAACTTGGAACCATGGGTCAGGAGAGACACAAAACGAGTCAAAATATTATAATGGAGGTTTAAATAATCCACGGAGAACCTTGAGATAAAGCAAGAACAGTTAGAAAAATAGGAAAGACTCTCAACTCAATCTTAGTATATGGTTGGTAAGAAAGGACTTTCCAGGTTGAGGTAAAGAGGGAGGAAACTAAAATTAACTAAAACTCTTTCATATGAGGTGCTTTATATAGCTTCAATTATGTTTTCATGTATTCACCCAATTCCTGAAAAAAATCAGGCAGATAATCATAATAAACAAGCTTAGCATTTTCTACCAACATCAGCCAGCCAGTGAATGGCTAATGGGATTTCATAATTATTAACTGCTGCTTTTAAATACTTCCTACATAAAACACTTCTAATCCTTGCAACAATCCTACAAGTACCATTTTACAGATGACACTGAGAGGTTCAAAGGACTTAAGTAATTTGCTTCAGGCTACATAGACTGTAGGCAAATCCAAGTCTCAAATTTTAACTGACAATCCTATACAACTAGTTGTATCAAAGCAGAAAGCTACGTAAGTTTAGATACAATATGACAGTATTTCCATATGCATATTAGAGTAGGATTGGGATATAAGGCTAAGAAAATAGGTTGTAGGCAAATCATAAGAATCCTTGGCTACTTACAAATCAGTTTGGATTATGATGATGTATTTATCAATGAACACCCTAATTTTTTCTGAAAATAATTTGAAGCAATTTATACATGTGGATAAAGGAAAAAAGTAAAGAATCAAAGGGAGTAAGTACCTAATAAAGTCCTATGTAGTTATAAAAGGTGAGTAGGAAATGGAACTGCAGATTTCTTGTCCCAAATAAAGAAGTAGACATGATCAGTTACCATATTCTCATCCATAAAAGACGTCTGTATCCCTATCACCATATCCCTGTTGTTTCTTTTACCATACATACACATAGCAAATATATCATCTGCAGACAGACAATTTTACTTCCCTTATGATATGAATGCATTTTATTTCTTTTTCTTGCCTAATTGCTCTGGCTAGGACTTCTAGTACAATGTTGACTAGAAGTGGTGAGAGTGGGCACCCTTGTCTTATTCCTAATGTTGGCAAGAAAGCTTTGAACATTTCATCATTGAGTATGGTGTTAGCTGTGGGTTTGTCACATGTGGCCTTTATTATGTTGAGACATTTTTCTGTATCAAATTGCTTGAGAATTTTTCTCTTGAAAGGATGAATTTTGTCAAATGATTTTCCTGCATCTATGTAAATGAAACTATGATTCCTATCTTTCATTCTATTAATGTGGCATATCACATGTATTGATTTGCATTGCTTTCCATGGGTAAATTACCCTTGGTCATGGTGTATGAACCTTTCAAGGTGCTGGTGAACTCATTTTGTTAGTATTTTTTAAAAAAACATATAAATATATATATTCATCAAGAATATTGTCCTAGAGTTTTCTTTTAGTGTCCTTATCTGGATTTGGTGTCAGGGTAATTCAGGTCTCCCAAAATGAGTTTGTAAGTGTTCCCTCTCTTCAATTTTTTGGAATACTTTGAGAAAGACTGGTGTTAATTCTTCTTTAAATGTTTGATAGAATTCACTGATCCTAGGCTTTTCTTTGGTGGGAGGTCTTTTATTATTGTTTCAATCTCTATTCATTATTGGTCTGTTCAAATTTTCTATTTTTTCATGATTCAGTCTTAGTAGGGTGTATGTAGGTTGGTTTCCTAGACTTACCCTCCTAGACATCTCAGAATTCTGTAGAAGGCTGCTCTTCCTTTCGTTTTAAAATTGATAACTATATTGGACATTAAAAGGAGTTATAAAACATATGCTCCTCAGAACCACACAGAGCACAGTTAGAGAACAGGGCCAACACCCTGGAAGTCCATATCTGCTCCTCCGTGAGGATATCCTCTCCCAGAAGTACCTGCTCTCCTGGTACTGCATTATCCCTTGACTTTATAATTGTACAAGTTTATTTAGATATCTTTAAATAAATGCAGTATTAGTAAATTGGTCCAATTTTTAACTTTTTCTTAAAGTTCTTCTGAATTATTCTGTGTCTTGAGTCTTCGTTCAATACTGTGCTTGTGAGATTTATTGATATTGATGCATATAGCTTTTACTCACTTATTTTCACTGTTGTATAGTATTTCATTGTAAGATTATGCTAGTTTATTCATTCAATCCATTGTTAATGGGCTTTGGGTTATGCCGAGTTGTATTTTGGCTTATTTGTATAAACATACTATGTGTATTCTCATACTTCTGGGTTGTTTTTTTAATACAGTATGAAAAAATATTTATCTATTATCTTATTTTTTGCTTTCAATTTGTCCCAAGTCATCTAGGTTTACTTTTCTCTATTTTCTTGTCTTCTTTTAGATTAATTTCTCATTCTACTTTTTCCCCTTCACTAGTTTGAAAATTATATACTATATTCTCCCAAGGGTACATAGAAATTTAAAGATGATATTTAAGAAAATACAATGTTAACCATTATCTTTACCCTGCTCTTAATTTATATACTATTCTGTTTTTTTAATTCGGCTTTTGAACTGCAGAAGATATTTTACTTAGTAATTTAACTTGTCTAGATGTTCCTAGATGTTCCATTCTTTTTGTCCTCTACATTCCTTCTGTTATCTCTGACCTCTTTCTACCTCATACATGTTTACTATTTCATTTAGTAAGCATGACCTGTGGCAAACATTCTTGATTTTTGTTTACCTGAAAATGTCTCTATACTGCTCTCATTCTTAAAGATAGTTTCTTCTAATTAAATAATTCTAGGGTGAGAATTACTTTCTTTCTAATCTACTGAAAATATTCTATTTTCAGCTTGGCCTCTCTCGTCAGTGATGAAGAATCAGTCTTCATTGTTTTGGTGATCACCTTTTTCACTGAAGCTTATATATATATATATACACATTTATTGATTTCAGAGAGGAAGGGAGAGGGAGAGAGAGAAGCATCAATGATGAAAGAGAATCACTGATCAGCTGCCTCCTGCACTGGGGATCAAGCCCGCAACCCGGGCATATGCCCTTGACGGAATCAAACCCTGGCCCTTCAGTCCGCAGGCTGACGCTCTATCCACTGAGCAAAACAGGCCTCGCTTCACTGAAGCTTTTGAGACCTTCTCTCCACCGTTGGTGTCTTGCAGATTCATCTTGGAGTGCCTGTGTGAATTTTCATTTATACTTTCAGGGATTCGTAAGGAATTTTCACGAATTACTTCTAAAATATGGCCTTAGCTGCATTCTTTCTCCTGGAATTCCAACCAGATTTATGGTAGGTCTTCTCATTTTATTCTCCATGTTTCTTAGCTTTTCTTTCATAAAACTTAAAGAGGCAATCACTCTCACGTTTGTGCAGTTATTCCTCTTGCCTCACCCTTGTGCTTGCCTGATGGAGGAAAAACTGCTATGAACATTGTGTCAAGACTTGGCATGGACGTTCCACAAGGGATCCTGTGCTTGGCCTGCATTTTGAGAAACACAACAAAGTAGCAAAGCCTGGGTTTTCCTGAGTGTCCTCTGAGGTGGGTCCTGTCACAGCCCAAGGGGGGGGGGGGGGTCTCTGCACCCCAGTCATTTCCTCCTCTTCAATGAGACATCTGACATTCCTCCTGCTGTGTAAGTCAGCAACAAAGATGCACTTCAAAGGAGATTCCACAGCCCATTCAACAGAGAATAACTCTGCTGCTTGTTTCTTTTTATTGGGATGAAAACACACATTGCATAAAATTTACCACTTAACCACTTCAAGTGTGGCATTAAGTACATTCAATTAGGAAAGTAACTTCTTGCTTACAGTTCATGGAAAACAAAATAGAGCAGTTCTCCAGAGACTTTCAGATCTGCAGCCCAGAGCTTTTTCCATGTGGTCTTTACCTAAACCAGCTACATCTCCACTCTCGGTGTTTATGCCCAGATCCCAGCCTCCTGTCCTCTGGAGTCTGTGACTATATTTTTTCTTTATTCCCTGCACCAAGGATTAAAGCAGAGGCACCTATTTCCACTATGACTCCATTTCCTAGTGTAGAAGGTGGTAGGAGATGGAACATGCTCACTCCTCAGAAAGGGCACAGTCATTTTGGACCAGCAACTCAAGAGATGCTCTTTCCTCCTACTGCTTGCAGCTTCTTGTCAGTCATGGAATCACTGTGGCCGCAGACTCATCAACAGCTGATTTCCTGGGAAAGGTGATAAACCTTCTTGGAAGGGACGATTAAGTATGTCCCTTCTGACACAGTTGCATGGACTCCTGTCTGCATTGCAGCTATCAGCCCCATTTAGTGAAGGAAGATGGAGACTTAGGTTGTCTCATGGGACTCAATAAATCTTTTGAATTTCCATTTTCAGAAAGTGTTGCTGGGCAGTGTGCAGTGCAGTGTGAATCTGAGCGGCATAAATTTTTTTGTCCCAGAGTATAACCTATGTGTACATTCCACTTAAACAAAAACACACCACACCTGCCAGTGTTCCATGGGAATGTTACCCATCAGCATTTTCCAGGCCCGCCAGCCTCCAGCCTTGGCTAATAACTTCTAGAAAATTAGAGAAGCTGTTTCCATTGTGGGGTGGGGGGTGGAGCAACAGTCTGATCACTTTTCTCCTAAGCAGATATGGTCTTAATTGCGTCTCATATTTGGAGGCAGGAAACCCTCATCTATTCTATTCCTCGTTAAAACTAAGAGGTTTTATGTAAACGGTCTTTCTGCCACCCTGTTAACCTCAAATAACCCCTTTGCACCTGCCAAGTTGCGCTGTGAACTACATACACCCTTCTAGACACACACTCAGCTTACAAGCAGGTTCCATAGTCAACGATTTGGGATGACAGTTGCCCTGTAAAGCTTAAAAACCTCCAACACATTTTCTCCCATAGATTTCACCGAAAATGCAGGTTCCAGGCTGTGTGGCCCCAGGAAAGTCCCTTTACCTTTCTAGGTCTCCGACACTAACATGAGAAAGTCGGGCTGGTGGCTCTGTGAGGTCCCCAGGCAGTCTTCATATTCTAGACGGCTTTCTGCTTGGGCCCGCAGCAAACACTCGGTGCTTTGTTTCCAAGAAGAGTCCAGTGGATGAAAGCTGGAGCCAGTGGCCCTTGAGCACACCCCCAGGGCTGGCCTTCCTGCACCCGTGGACCGCAAGTGTGAGAGTTACACGTGGCTGTAATAAAAATGAAAATGCACTGTTGATTCACTAGCAAGCCGAGCTTCACTTGTGCCGTTCACTGATGCCTGCCATCAGCTCTGCGAGGTGGGGTGCACAAAGGCAACCACATTTGAGAGAAGACAGGATGGCGCTGGCAGGCTTGGCTCAGTGGATAGAGTGTCGGCCCACAAACTAAAGGGTCCTGGGTTCGATTCCAGTCAAAGGGAACATACCTCGGTTGCAAGCTGGATCCCTGGGCCCTGGTCTCTGTGTCTTCCCCCTCCCATCCACTCTCTAAAAATCAGTAGGAAAATATCCTCAGTTGAGGATTAACCAAAAAACACAAAAAAGAAAGGACAGGATGCCACACCCTCCTATGCAGTGTATGGGTGCAGTCAGTCACCATGGTTCTCCACCAGTACCAAGACCCCAAAAGGCTAAGAAGGCTGCTCTGGGCTACTTCAGAGTCAGTGCACCTGAGTTGCTGTGGCCTGGCCCATGGTGGGGGTGACACTCCAGCTGGTTCCCCGTTCAGGATGTGTTTCAGAAGAAGAGGGAGAGAGAGGGAGAGAAAGGTGGAGGAGGAGAGGGAAGGAGGGAAAGAGGGAGGGAGGGAGGAAGGGGGAGAGAGAGAGAGAGAGAGAGAGAGAAGAGAGAGAGAGAGAGGAGAGCAAGCAAGAGATTGGAGCGCCACCTGGTGGCAAGTCATGATGCTGCCAGCACTGTCTCAGGAGCAACCCAGACTCCTGCCATTTGTTACACAGGCCTGACTTCCAGTGATGAAACAGTGATTGGCACACACTGGCTGCTTATAATAATAGGTAACATCTATTTGTTGAGCAACAACTGTGAGTTCTTTTTAATTGATAGAATTTTTTAGATTTACAGAAAAATTGAGCAGCTGGTACAGAGTTCCCATATACCCTCCCCCTAAATACAGTTTCTCCTATTGATAACATCTTGCATTAGTATGGTACATTTGTTACATTTAATGAACCAATATTGATACATTAGTATTAACCAAATCCCACACTTTAAGGTTCACTCTTGGTGTTGTACCCCCTATGGATTTGACAAATGCATATCACATACCCACCATTATGGTATCAGAGATCACCATTTTTCTGTGTTCCACTTATTCATCCCTCCCTCCCTGCTAACCTCTAGCAACCACTGATACCACTGATCTTTTGACTGTCTCCACAGTTTTGCCTTTTCCAGAATGTCATATAGTTGAAGTCTTTAGGAAGTAGCCTTTTCTGGTTGGCTTCTTTCACTAAACAATATGCATTTAAGGTTCCTGCATGTCTCTTTGTGACTAGACAGCTCATGTTTTTTAGCACTAAATGATACTCATGTCCTAAATGTACCATAGTTTATTTATCCATCACTTAATGAAGGACATTTTGGTTGCTTCCAGTTGTTGGCAATTACTGCTATAAATATCCGTGTGCAGGTTTTTGTGTGGACCTAAGTTTTCAGCTCCTTTGGGTAAATATCGTGGAGCAAGGCTGCTGGATTGTTGAATTTTGTAAGAAACTGCAAACTGTCTTGCAAAGTGGCTGTACCTTTTGCATTCCCACCAGCAGTGAGTGAGAGTTCCTGCTGCTCCATATCCTCCCCAGCATTTGCTATTGTCGGTGTTCTGGATTTTAGCCATTCTAGTAGGTGAAGTGGTATCTCATTGTTTTAATTTACATTTCCCTGATGACATATGATTCAGAGCGCCTTTTCATGTGCTTATTTGCCATCTGTACATTTTTTTGTGGTGAGAAGACTATTCAGATCTTTGCCTATTTTTTAAATTGGGTTGTTTTCTTGTTGAGTTTTAACTTTATACATTTTGGTTACCAGTTATTTATCAAATATGTGTTTCACAATATATATTTTTTAAATATATTTTATTGATTTTTAACAGAGAGGAAGGGAGAAGAGATAGAGAGCTAGAAACATCGATGAGAGAGAAACATCGACCAGCTGCCTCCTGCACCCCCCCCCCCCACCGGGGATGTGCCCGCAACCAACGTACATGCCCTTGACTGGAATCAAACCTGGGACCCTTCAGTCCACAGACCGACGCTCTATCCACTGAGCCAAACCGGTTTCGGCCACAATATATTTTAATATATATGAAATAAATACTCAGATATTTAAATAAAACATATTTGTTGAAGTGTCACCTAAAATAATTTCCTATGCCATCTGTGGTATGTGTACAAAAAAATTTAAATATTTCCCAATTAAAGTGAAATAGCAATAATGCAGATTCATTTCTGTGGACATATATTCAAAGCAAAATAACCATAATCATATCCATGAAAACTCCCTTCCCATCGGTGCAACTTTGATTAGACATAAACAGGTGGACTATTATGACCCATAGTGCAGGAGGCTTAACACACACCAACATTGTTCAATGCCATTTGCCTTGGGAACACACTTACCTGCACGTTTATTTCATAATTTTCTCGATACCTGTCCTAGTCTATTCAGGCTGCTATAACAAAGTGCCACAGACCGAGTGGCTTATAAACAACATAAATTTATTCCTCACAGCTCTGGAAACTGGAAATCCACGATCAGGTGCCAGCACGGTCAGATTCTGTTGAGAACTCTCCTCTGGGTTGCAGATGTCTTCTGTGTCCTCACATGGTGGAAGGGGTACGGGAGCTCTCTGGGGTCTCTCATACGGACACTAGTCCCATTCATGGGGGCTCCACCCTCATAACCTAATCATGTCTCAAAGGCCCCACCTACTAATACCATCACATTGGGGGTTAGGTTTCAAGACATGAACTTGGGGAGACACACACATTCAGTCCGTAACATCTGAATATAACCTCTGCTCCCAGAGGCAGATCTTGGTAATAGCATCATTTGGGATACAATAATTGAGGTTTAATTTCAAATGATGCTTTGCAAAGACTGTAACTTCTATTGCATTCCCGATTCTTCCAGTATAGTGACACCACAGAGAGGACTTGACAAAAGACAGAAGGCAGAGTTCTCACAGTGATTTGTTCTCCCCTTGTTGTGTTAAGTCACCTAACTTCCCTGAGCTCAGTTTACTAACCTGAAGTACATGATCATGTTCTTTCCAGCTCTGACTCTTTTGAGTCAATGATTTGTGAAGCTTACCTGTAAGGCATAGGAAATGGCTACATAAAAAACTGCAAAAGGAGGATATGTCTGACATTTAGCCACAAGAGGAAGGAAATGGAAGCTTTTACTTCATCCTCAGCTGAGATCTGAAACAACAAAGTTGTCGGTGGAAAATCCCAAGCCCACCTGAGATTCCTGTGACAGACACACTGCATGTTGGGTGTTGGGCTAAACACTCAGCAGCAGAAATGAATACAAATTGAATAAGATGAAAAACCTGCAATGACAACTTCAGTCTAAAGTGAAACAATGCCATCACTTTAGGACAATTTGCATCCATAATCCAAGGTTAATGGAGAGCCCACCATCAGGAGCTGGGCTCATCAGCTCTGGGCACTGGGAAAGTCCAGGAGCAGAAGGGTCAGCTTGCCTTGTTTCTAGTCTGTGCCCAAGAAGGCACCTAGTGCCTCCGTCAGAGCTTGCTATGAATACTAAGCGGTGTAGCAAATACTTGGAGCAGCAGAGCCCACCCACAGCCTTCAGTAAAGGTCAGCCATTGTTGTGCCCACAGGCACACTCCCTGAGCACGGGGCTGTGTGGCGCCACACGGGCTGCTATGTGGCGTTCCACAGACTGGCCCTATTCACCCTCCTCAGCTTTTGAACGCCCCCCCGCTCAGTCTTCAGTCCTTCTCTTTCTCATCCCTTCTTCATTCTCTTCAACTCTCCAAAGAAACCCATCCTTTCAGAGACTGACAGTTTCTCTGGAGGCGAAATGAGATGTCAAAAAATTAGTTATGTGCCTTTGAAAAATCAAATAAGACCTGGAAACAATAGTGAGAGATTTGTTTTCCTCAATCAAAGACACTCAAGAGAATTCCTTCCGTTAGTCCTTGTTTTCTACAGAAGGCCTCTTGGGAGCAGCAGTGTCTCAGCTTGGTTTGACTTTAAGCACAGAGGCTTGTGTGCAGGTGGTACACTTGCAAATGTGACCTTGAGGAGCCGGAGCAGGAGGAGGACCAATGTAAGGACACATTCTCCAGTTGGGGCCACCATGACCCTTGGGACCGACTGAGGAGCCTCATGAAATACAATTCAGAACTATCTTTCAGGCAAATGGAAAGAAAGCATTACCACCCCTATACTTCTGGGTGGTACATGCCTGAGGGCAGAGTGGGCTCCTCAGAAGCCCTAGAGTGTCACTCTCTGGAATAGGGTCCAAACCCAGGAAGGACAAGTCCCTGTCCCTGCCAGGGTAAGAGGGAACCTAGTATACCTAAGGTTCCATCACGAGACTGTAGGATTCCTTGTAGGATCCCTTATCGAGGGCTTAGTATGTGTCTGTGATTGCCGGTGGGTATGAGCAGTGGCAGGGACCAGCTCAGCCTGGTTAAGAGGCTGTCCTCCTTCCCTGTCACCAAGGCTACTCTGCCTGTGGCTCATTGCATGAGTGAGGAGGCTGACAGACTGGGTCACTGATGTGGCCAGGTTTTTGCTCATCCACCAGCATTCCCCAAAATACATCAGATTTTTGCAGGAGCTGGACAGCTGACTTGAGTGGGGATCTGACAAGGACCCCACGCCTGAATCCTATCTCCGGCTGTGGCACTCAGCTCCCAGGAATGTGGTATTGCTTCACATTTACCTGGTTGGGACTGACAGGGAATGGGTCAGTTTTAGGAACTTCCACTTGGCCCTTCCTACCATAAACACCTCTTACTCCTCATGACACGGAGTCATGTGCAGGTTTTCCGGTCACTGACCGCTGTGACCAGGAATCAAGTCCACCAGATGGACTTGACCAAGAACCCCATGCTCAGGCCTCCTCAGCCCACACTGGTGCGTTGTGAAAGAGTGAGACGCGTGCTTTGCCCCGAGGCAGGGAGCTGTCTGGCTGCCCTTTGCAGAACCCCTCGAAGCCCACATGGGCCCAGCTGGAGGAAGAAGTGAGGCTGAGAGCACACTGAACTGGGGTGGGGAAGTGAGAGGCATCCCTACAAGAGGTGCATCTGAGGACATGGGTGCATTGATGCCATGAATCAGAAATACTTATTAATACTTGGGTGGTGGGCGGCACCAAGTAACAGCTTCAAGATGAGGTGAGGCTACCAGCATGAAGTAGGAACCGGTTGGACTGGTCTGGCCCAGGTGTCAGACGACCAGGCAGAAGTCAAAAGCACTGGAAGGTGAGAACAATCAGCTTGGGGTCCACTACTACTATTTTTACGGGTAAAGCTTGGTATCTACCTTACAACGACATAGATATAGCATAACTATTTCTATTGACTATGGTCATCTAAAACAGGTCCTCAAACCCATAAATTAAAACAAAATAAACCCTATAACAACAAAAGCAGGGCCTCTGAGCCTCTGGCAGTCCCGGGCCAAAGTTGAGGCCTTTTACTCGACGAGAGGGACAGAGTGGCCCTTCACACAGCAATCACAACGAAGAGAAGCACAGGGCAGACCAACAAGGGCGCTGCTGCGGAGAGGAGCCTCCCGGGGAAAGGAGCCCAGCCCTGGTGCCCAGGACCTCAAGGAGCAGCCTGGGCTCCGGGGCCGCCGGGGGGCAGCACCGTCTCAGAGAGCAGCAGCTGAGGGGTTGCAGCAGGAACTCACTCTCATGACCAATCATTCATCATCTGTGCAGGGGTTTTGCCACTTCTTAGCTCTTTGTGATCTGGGCTAGTTAGATGCCCACAGTAAGACTATTCCTTCAATTGAAAAAATCGAGTTTAACATCTAGATTTGTGCACCTGAGCTATCTAATGTGATAATCTGCAAATGTCTGGGACATAGAAGGCAGACAGTGTGTTCCCTCTCTGCTTGACGAAGCTGCATCTTCTAGGCACACACCCTGGTTCTGGGCCATCCTGAAAGCCCGCATGTCCCTGAGTCACCACTGGACTGGGATCAGATAAGCCTGAGGACCCCCTGCCTCTGCAGGGCCCTCCCTGCTCGGGACTTTCACCTCCCAGGGACCCTGGACACGGAGGGGGCCTATAGATGCCTACAAGGTATCCTACCGACACAGGGGCAATTTGGGAGGTGAGGGGGCAGGTCAAGCACCCTGGGAGGATCTGGTCTCAACTGCAGAAACCACATGGGCCTCAGGTCAGGCTTCTCCACTCCCAGCAACCCCTGCACGTCCACCCTGCACAGCACTGCACAGCACGTGGAAGACAGGCAAGAAGAATGAAGTTACAACTGCCTACACCTCCAGAAGGAAACTGAAACTAATGTGAAGCTTGTATCTGTTTATGACTCCACTGGGAATAAAGATAGCGGGATGGCTTGTCCCCACATTGGGTGGGTATATTTGGCTCTGTGGCATCTGAGTGAACTTTGGGGAACCCTGGGGGGCAGGGGGTCCTTATCTAGATGGGCACTTGTCCTCCTCAGCAGCTGAACCAGAGGGATGATGCCAGGCCTCTCCCTGTTCACCTGGAGGGAAACACCACGCATACTAACCTGCAGTGGGCAGTGGGCTGAATAGGAGCCCTTATTAAAAGTCAGAAGAGCCGAAACCGGTTTGGCTCAGTGGATAGAGCGTCGGCCTGCGGACTCAAGGGTCTCGGGTTCGATTCCGGTCAAGGGCATGTACCTTGGTTGCAGGCACATCCCCAGTGGGGGGTGTGCAAGAGGCAGCTGATCAATGTTTCTCTCTCATCGATGTTTCTGACTCTCTGTCCCTCTCTCTTCCTCTCTGTAAAAAAATCAATAAAATATATTTTAACAACAAAAAAAAAAAAAGTCAGAAGAGCAGGCTGGCCACAGCAAGCACCGACGCTCTATTCCAGCTGCTTGGTGATGAGCCAGGCGTTTCCAGGTGGGAGGGGCAACAAGATCTGCTTATACATTCATTTGCTTACTTAGTATTAATGGCAAACAACTCTTCCAAAGAGACATAAACATACATGGAGGGAAATAAATTCGCTTTTTAATACTAAATGCTAACATTCTCTAAAATGATAGCACAGGATCACAATCAGAATGCACAGTGTACCGATCTTAGTCAGATTCCATTTTACTTACATTCATTGGTGTTTCGTTCTACACAGTTTTATCACATTATAGTTTTTGTGTCCCCCCAAGCACACTGAATGCCTCCAATATCACAAAGATCCCTTCTATAGCTCACTACCCTCGCCACCGCAGCCCTTACCCCTGACGACTGCTCATCTGTTCTCCATCCTGGAACTGTGCCCTCCAAGAAATGCTATGTCATGGAATCAGAAATCACCAGGAGCCACTGGAAGCGGAGTGACAGGGAGGGAGCTGCCCTGGAGCATGCCCTGCCCGGATCTCGATTTCGGGCTCGTGGCCTCCAGGCTGTGCGGGAATCTGCATCTGTTGTTTTACACCATCCAGTCGGTGGCACTTCATCTTGGCAGCCCCGGGAAACTAATACAGCAGAGGAAAATGGCGAATGTGCACCCACAGACACATGGGGAATGTTGTATATGTTATCTAACACAGCTCTGTTCTCAGGAGCAAAAACCTGGGAATACTCCACATACTCCTCCATAGGAGCATGACTAATAAATTATCACAATCAGGAAACAGAAGGACCTGCTACCTGACGTCTGGCTGAGTCTAAGTTTTTCTGCTGTGGGAGCCTGGTAATGGAGTTGGCCCCACAGAGACCCACGAGCCCTCCTGGTAAGTAGCCTTCTTGCTGGAGCTAAGAGATGAGAGTCACACTCTAGAAAGTGATGCCTACTCATTTCACCACCAGCAGCCCACAAGTGAACCTGCTCCCCAAATTTTCACCAACAGTAAGCACTGACATTTTGGGAAGGTGAACCCCTTGCCATCTTGTGGAGCCCAAAAAAGTATATGTTACCTTATTTTTGTTTTGCATTGCTTTAGCAACTTGTGAGGTTGGACTTTTTCTACTCATTTATTGGCCCTTTCAACTTCTTTTATAAATACTTCTTTGGATCTTTGACCATTTTTCTTTTGGGGTGGAGTCACTGGGTTACCTTTTTCTTATTGATCTATAGGAGTATTTTATATATTAGTCATTAGGAACACTGCAATAGTGATTAATTAGTAAATCATTCAAACCGCTTCATTGTCTCCGATTATCAGCTTGGTGGAACATTTCCAACCCCTGAAGGATGCTGGGCCCCCTTCCTTTATCCTCCACAACTCTGGACAGGCCTGTGCCAGGGGTTGTGAGGCCCCAGTGTGCTCTTGGTGCCGCGGGGCACACATGGGAGGCAGGCGGGGCCCTGCTCCAATTCCCTCTCCTTCACGGCACAAAGAGCATTAAGACGTTTGTGGGGATTAACAAGCCACACTTTATGCTCTAAGAATTATGTGACATTTCAATTGCCCTGAAGTGTGAAAGGGTCTATTGTGCACAGACTCAAACCCATCCTGAGCTCTCACCATGTCCGGGTTAGAGCCTGGTTTTCATTTGCATCTATGTATCACAAGCAGTTTCCTCTGGAGCCTGCAGACAATGTTTCAGTTATCCACCCAGGAAAGGACAATCTGTGCGTGGTAGTCAAACCAGTGCATCGTGAGTCCTCCTGACCTGCACTCCGTTCCCGAGGGAAGGTCTGCAGCGGCCTCCTTTCACTGTACTGACCAGTAGACACAGGAGGCCCAGCGCAGAGAATGGGCAGCACAGTGCACATACAGGACAGGAGAGAAGGACTCTCAGACAGAGAACAGGAGAGAAGGGCGCTCGGAAGCGCAGGTAAAAATATCTTGCCCTCCTGGGAGGCCAACAGATGACCCTTTTGAAAGAGAAAGCCATACATTTTCATTTCTACCCAAATCATTTTATAACATCCTCTTAAAAAGATTATTTGGTTAAAACATTTGTTCCTTTCCAAGTAAAATCAAGCTATGCAGATAAAGAGTGGAGACACGGTGAGGACGTGAACCAATCCTTGCCACGCGCTCTACGCTGAAACCGGTGAGCAGGTTGCAGATGATGGAACTCATCTATTGTGGGTTATTCCTACACCCCTTTGTGTCAACACATACTCTCCATCTCACTCTTTCTTCTTGCACTCACCAATTCATTGAACAAAAGAGTAAACAAAACTGTTTTCTCTAATTACGCTAACCCAGTCCTGGGTGAAACAGTCCTCTGGAGAAGACGCCTGAGGAGTTGGCAGGACAGAGGGTTTGCTGGGAGGACATGACGGAGCAGAGGGAGGGACCTGGGTGAGGGCGCATGGGAGACAGCAGTGGGCAGCGAGGGCAGCTTTCTCCAAGGCCTCCACCTCAACTTCCGCACAGTGCGTAACAGTCAAGCCAGGACAGACGGAGGGGGCTGCCCTCCCGGGCACACCACTAGAAGCTGGACTCCCATAGGACCTGAGATCAGGAACACCACTGTCCTCGTTGGCACATGAGGCCTGTGCTGCCCTCTCAGGTTCACTGTGAGCACCTGCAGGAAGGCCAACTCTGTGCCACTACACAAGCAGACTTGGATGGTGCCTGTGGGCTTCGGCATCTCCCTGGCTCCAGGTGTGTTTGTGCACTTAACCTATCTCCTGAGCAAGGTGAAACGAGAGCAGAGGTCAGAAGTCAGCTGTTAACCAACCTGCTGCCTCTCCCAGTGGGCGCTGGGGCACTGGCCCAGTGCTTCCTGTTCTGCAAGGTCCCTGGGTCTTAGATGCAGCTTCACCCTGGGTTCAGAATAAACACCCATTTCTCCAGCCTTTGTCTCCCAGCGTCTGGCCTTTGCTTCACTGCCAATACATATGCTGTTGGGATATTCTGCTGTGTTAGCAGATTCGGGTCTAGGTTTGTGCCCACCTGAACTTCAGTCCCAGCCACACTGTGCTCACTCAGGCCTGCTGCCAGCCCCTCAGCATGACTGTCCTATTGCTGCCCACACGCTACATGGCATGCCTCCTACTGCACTCAGGGCCAAGTCCAGAATACTCCGACCCTGTGCAGGCTGGAAGTCGCTGAGTGAGAGGAGACAGCCCCTGGTGGGTGGTGCCTGCTCTCTGAACAACAGGAGATGGGGGTCAGGCAGAAGCCCTGTCCAGGGAGGCTGCTGGTGCTGCACCGTCGCTGGGAGGATGGACATGCTTAGGGTGAAGCCTCTAGGTTCAAATAGCTCACCTTCCCACAGGGATTATGGACTAGATGAAGGAGCAAAACACACTTTCACTTCATTTAGCTTTTAGTAGTATTAATAGGTTGATGGATAATGCACAATCCTACCTAATAAAAGAGTAATATGCAAATTAACAATCACTCCACCACACCCACCAGCCACGCCCACCAGCCACACCCACCAGCCAATCAGAGCAAGTATGCAAATAAACCCAACCAAGATGGCTACAGCCACAGAGAGCAGGAGGGAGGCTTGGGTTTCCCAGGCAATGGAGGAAGCCAAGCTTTCCGCCTGCCCTTGCTGGCCTAAGTCTCCACTCAAGGCTACAAAGTTTCAATTGTAGAAGGTAAACAAATCCAAACAGAAAAGGCGGCAGCCACGGAGCTGGAAAGAGCAGGAGGCTAGGGTTGCCCCTGGCAATGGAAGAAGCAAAGCTTTCCTCACACCCTGTCCGGCCCAGGCCTCCACTCCAGGCTACAAAGTTTCAATTATAGAAGGTAAATAAACCCCAACAGAAATGGCTGCCAGCCATGGAGCAAGCAGGAGGCTTGGCTCCGCTCCAGGCTACAAAGTTTCAATTGTAGAAGGTAAATAAATTCCAGATACCAGGGCCTCCGCTTGGGTCACCAGGGGACATGGCTGGCCTGCAAACCACCACAGGCCCCTCACTCAGGCTGCCCCACGCCCCAAGGAACCCCCACCCTGATCTGGGACACCCTTCAGGGCAAACCAGCTGGCCCCCACCCATGCACCAGCCCTCTATCCTATCTAATAAAAGAGTAATATGCAGATTGACCATCACTCCAACACACAATATGGCTGCCCCCATGTGGTCAAAAATCCTGCCCCTATGTGGACACAAGATGGCCACCACAAGATGGCCAGCAGGGGAGGGCAGTTGGGAGGCATCAGGCCTGCAAGGGAGGGCAGTTGAGAGGGACCAGGCCTACAAGGGAGGGCAGTTGGAGGTGATCAACCCTGAAGGGGAGGGCAGTTAGGGGTGATCAGGCGCCAGAGGAGGGAAGTTGGGGGCAAACAGGCTGGCAGGGGAGCAGTTAGACATCAATCAGGCTGGCATGGGAGTGATTAGGGGGTGATCAGGCTGGCAGGCAGAAGTGGTTAGGGGCAATCAGGAAGGCAGGCAGGCGAGCAGTTGGGAGCCAGCAGTCCTGGATTGTGAGAGGGATGTCCGACTGCCCGTTTAGGCCCAATCCCACTGGGATCGGGTCTAAATGGGCAGTCGGACATCCCTCAAGGGGTCCCAGATTGGAGAGGGTGCAGGCTGGGCTGAGGGACACCCCTCCCCCCCCGTGCACGAATTTTGTGCACCGGGCCTCTAGTTTAGAATAAAATGGGGAGAAATGTAAGCAAGTAATAACAAGTAGTTACTGCTCATGCATTCTTAACTGTGAAAATCAATCCCACCACCTTTCTTACACAGAATGTGTGAAGGTGCAGCCACACTGCAGAACCTAGGGCTTGAAGACAGAAAAGGCGTGTCTGCATGTCAGGAAAATGTCATGACCGTCACTTTCGATCAGAAGAGTACTGTTCCTGCTCAGCTCCCTGGCATACCCGCTCTGGTCATTCACTCATTACACACAGTTATCAAGTATCTACTAGGTGCCAGCACAATTCCAAATGCTGAGATAAAGCAGAGAACAAACGGACAGGAACCTGTGTACCAAGAGCTTACATTCTAGAGGACAGAGATGAGCAGAAACAGCCAACCCAATGAGTAAGCAGTAGCACAGCATGGTGGTGAGTGCTATGCGAAGAATTAAAATAGAAGGAGACAGTTAGGCTGAGATCTGAGTGAAAAGGAGGGGGCAGTGTTGTGAAAATCAGGGGGGACTGGACCACTTAACATTGTTAAGATATTGTTGTGATGCTAACATCACCAGTGTGATATGAAGACTCAATATGGATCCTATCAAAATCCCAATGGATTGTTACATAGAAAACCAAAGCATGAGCAATGAAAGAAAAAAAACAGATAAATTAGATCATCGAAATTAAAAGTTTTGTGCATCGAAGGACAACACCAAGGAAAGGAAAATACAACCTACAGAATGGGAAAAAAGGTTTGCAAATTATATGTCTGATAAGAATCTAGTATATATAAAGAATTCTTACAACTCTACGACAAAAAAAGACAAATGATCCAACTAAAGAATAAGTAAAGAACTTGAACAGAAGATATACTAATGGCCAATAAGCACATGAAGAGTTGCTTAACATCCTAAATCAATACGGAAATAGAAATCAAACAACATTCTCATTGTGCCTTACATTTTCAGCACCAGGAAACTGAGGCCTTTGGGTCCCCTGCCTCTAACAGCCTGAAGCCTGCGTGATGGCGCCCTGGAGATGACTGAGCTCCAGAGTTCCACTGCCTGGGCTCAGCTCCTGGCTTCATCACTTTCGAGGGTGACCCTGGGCAAGTCAGTAAACGTCTCTGTTTTCAGTGATATCATCTAAGAAGAAGGAAGGAATGAAGGTTTTTTGTTGTTGTTGTTTGTTTTTTGTTAATCCTCACCTGAGGTTATTTTTAGCGAGAGTGGAAGAGGGAGGGAAAGACATAGAGAAACATCAATGTGAGAGAAATACATTGATTGGTTGCCTCCTGCAGGAGGCCTGACTAGGGCCCAGGCCGGGGAGAAATTTCCAACCAAGGTACATGCCCTTGACTGGAATCTTAGTCTGCAGGCCAGCGCTCTATCCGGCTAGGGCGGGAGTTTGGTTTTGAAGATGAAATGAGCTTTTCCCAGTCTTCCCCCTTCTTTGCCCTTCTGACAACAGCCAGTAAGCCCCACGATCAAAGTGAACTACCTCCCTCACATTCAAGGAACACTGAGGATGTAACAACACAGGAGTAAAAACATGGCAGACCTTCCCAGCCCCACACTGTGAAGGCCAACAGCTCCTGAGCACCTCCCTCCAACTCCCTCTGCAGTCAGCTTTCAGATAACTAGAATTGTAAGTTAGCTCAACTCTAAGTCAACTAATAGAACTTGTCCCAGGGAAAACAGCAAGTTTGGGGTGAAGGGGTCTGCATGTGTGTGCATGTGCGTGATGGGGATGGCAGAGGTGGGTGATGCGATGCTATGCTTTTGTTTTGGGAACACAGTTTTCTCTGAAGAAAAGCACTTTAAAAAATCAATTATTTAGTTCTGAGAGCCGCGCGGTATTTTATCTGTGTAAACTTAGTTGCAATGACAGGAAACCCTGACTTGGAACCTCTCTGGTAAACCGGGTGCTCCCTCTGTGTGGCTGGGATGTAATGCCCCCCCACCCCCCCGGCAGGTGCTGCAGTGAGGAGCCCTGGGCCATCCTGAAGCCATGATTCCTCCACATCTGACCTCAATGTGGTTCCTGCCTCAGCATTTCCCGGGGAAGGAGTAGAGACTGCTCTACTGTCAGAAATAACACTGTTGTCAGAAGCAATGGCCCCTGGAAGTCGTATTTCACGTTTAGTGTCGGTTTTTGGCTTCTCAGGGAAACATGGAGAAAGTGGATTAGAGAACTTCCCTGTATTTCTGCTCCAGTCTCACCGTATTTATTATTTTACTTCTCGCTGCTTTTTATATTGACATAATAAAGTCTAAAGCAAAAGATGTTTTAACATTTCATTGATCCGTGTTTGAAGGGGAAAAAAACCCCAAACTTAAAGGCTTTCCTTTCTGATCTCCATGATCTCTTTTTCCCCATCTTGTTTTCTTTGCTCTTTGTTTTTTCCCTTCTCCTGACCTCATTCTCCCCATGGTCTTTGTAAACATTTTAAGACTTCCCAGGAGGATTCTGGTTACACTAGCAGATTGAACACATATGATGCTTTGACGTCCTCCTGAAATCACACCAAAATGACTTGAAAGGAAAAAAGTTATAAACTCATGAGAACAAAGAAAATCAAAACCATAAACTGATAACACAATTTGGGAAGTGGATGAGTAGTCCCTGGCTGAGTAATGGGAGAGAGCTGAACTGAGCTTGCTTCATGGGATGTCAACAGGAAGCCAGCTGGTATTTAAAACCCTCAGGATCTAGAAGCACCATTTACTCTGGAAGACAGTTAAAGAATAAAGCTGGCCCTAGCTGGTTTGGCTCAGTAGATAGAGTGTCAGCCTGCGGAATGAAGGGTCCCAGGTTCGATTTCAGCCAAGGGCACAAGCCTGGGTTGTGGGCTCAATCCCCAGTAGAGTGCATGCAGGAGGCAGCCGATCAATGAGTCTCTCTCATCATTGATGTTTCTATCTCTCTCTCCCTCTCCCTTCCTCTCTAAAATCAATAAAAAAAATCCTATCTAATAATAGACAAACATGCAAATTGACCATACCTCTGACACACCCACAAGCCACGCCCACCATCCAATCAGAGCGAGCATGCAAATTAACCCAAACCAAGATGGCTACAGCCACAGAGAGCAAGGTTTCCTAGGTAACAGAGGAAGTCAAGCTTTCCGCCTGCCCTGGCCAGGCCTAAGCCTCCACTCAAGCTACAAAGTTTCAATTATAGAAGGTAAACAAATTCAAACAAATGGCGGCAGAATGGAGCTTGAGAGAGCAGGCCAGAGTTGCCGCCGGCAACAGGGGGAAGCAAAGCTTTCCGCACACCCTGGCCAGGCCCAACCTGCTTAAGGCAACAAAGTTTCAGTTATAACCCCAACAGAAATGGCTGCTGGCCTCGGAGGGAGCCCGAGGCTTGGCTCTGCTCCAGGCTACAAAGTTTCAATTGTAGAAGGAAAATAAATTCCAGATACCAGGGCCTCCGCTTGCGTTGCCAGGGGGCGTGGCCGGCCTACAAACCACCACAGGCCCCTCGCTCAGGCCGCCCCACACCCCAAGGGAACCCCCACCTGATCCGGGACGCCCTTCAGAGCAAACCAGCTGGCCCCCACCCCTGTACCAGGCCTCTATCCTATCTAATAAAAGAGTAATCCAGCCGAAACCGGTTTGGCTCAGTGGATAGAGCGTCGGCCTGCGGACTCAAGGGTCCCAGGTTCGATTCCAGTCAAGGGCATGTACCTTGGTTGCGGGCACATCCCTAGTATATACATATTTTTTAAAAGAATAAAGCTGGACACAGGCTTGGTGTTCACAGCAACTCCCATCCCACTCCCTCAATCTGTGTGTACCAGCAACTGCAAATCCAAACATCCCTCCACCCAGACCCCCACAGCCCCAGAAGACTGCAGAGGCTTCTCTAAGGAACTGACAATCGAATGCTCTGCTCTCAAGGACTCTGGGTACAGCAGAGGGCATGGATGAGGCACTGTGTCAGAGGCTGGCACACCTGGCCCACTGCCCACTTCTGTAAACAACATTTCACAGAACACAACCACACTCATTCATTCCCTGGATGTCTATGGCTTCTGTCAATTAGGACACACTAGTATAGCACACTGGGGTGGAGTAGTTGCAACAGAATCCAGATGGCCCGCAGAGTCTAAGTTCTACTAGTATATGGTGCTTCACAGAGGAAAAATGCCAACTCCTACCTTAAAGTGAGAACCACTAGTCAACCACAGAACTTCCCATCAGCTTTGACTCTCACTCCTCCAATCATGACTACTCTGATTAAACACGGACAACGGGAGCTTTCCAGATATTTGAGGGAATGGTCCAGCAAGGAAGACAGAGACAAAACAAGCAGATCCAGGGAACTGAGAGGGAAGAAAAGACAGATGGTGCAGGGAGCAAAAACTATTTCTGTGTTTAACAGGTCCCTTATGTGCCAAAAGCCACAGACTGACATAATACCCCCTTGAGTGGGTGCAGGCAGCCTCCCCCCGCCCACTCCCACGGGGAGACTTTCAGCTGCAGGTGAGAAGAGGGGCCTTCCAAGGAACAGCCCTTCCCGCCCGCAGCCCCTCCCCCCCACCCCAGGTAAAGGATGATTACAGGAAGAGCTGGGATGCTAAAAAGGTCTCGTGGATCCCACCCCTCTGACTTCATTCCCCAGTTCATCTGATGGACAGACATGACTCAGTGTCTCTGATAAAGAAAACACAGAGACTCGCTCCTCCTCTGCCCTCACAGAACCGTTGGTTTGTTTGATCAAGTAGACATCTCTCTTTCACAGCAAGACACTCTCTGAAGTGAGTCGCTAATTATCACTAAAGGAGTGCTTGAACATTAAAAGCATTTCTTGTCATAGGAATGCCCAAAATCTATTTCAATGACTAAAAGAAAGAAAAGAGATCTTACCAGAATTTCAGAAGTACTGGTAGCAGAGCTTTGTGGAATCCAGGTAGAATTGGCATGGTATTGAGACTGAGAGCTTCATTCTGAGACACATGCAGTAAGAAACCAGCCTGGAATATAAAGCGAGAGACCTGATTCACACTCCTGAACCGCATTAAATGTCCTCCTCCACATGCACACTAGGACAGATGAATAACAAACTGGCAGGAGTGCTGCTGGGAAATACTATGAGCTGCCCTGGCATGTCCAGATACAAGCCTCTGAAAGATCCCACCAGGCTACCATTAAAATGAACACAAAACTGTGGTGTACGTTATCCCACAGCATTGAAAGGACTGTCCCGAAAATGCAGTCATTTTATTAAATATATTTAAAAATTGAATTAGAATACTTTTATCATTTCTTTTGTGTCTGTCCTCTTACAAAACTACCTCTCTTAAAACTGAAAATTTACAGGTCATCTTTTGAAATTAAGGAAGCTTTTGCCAGGATTTTAAAACAAACACGGTAATGAAAATTAGGGTTAGTAGTGGACCAAAAGCATTCTGCTAAGTTGGTGGACTGGACGTTCCTGAGGTAGAAATAGCTGCTTACCCAAACCTCCTGCTAAGCAAGTCCTAGGTTCTAAAACTATTTTCCATCCTAATTTAAAATTAGAAAAGAGGAATGAAAATTTTAAAAATTTATTTCTGAGACTGTTACTTATGTTCATATAGCAACCAACCTGGGAAAAACACCTAATTTATTCAAAAGATTGCCATTAATTGTGATTCTTTTGGAACCTTCTCCCCTCTTAACTAATTTTGCCCAAACTCCCTATCTGTTAACATCATCATGAGAAGTCTATGAATTAAGCTATTTTAAGTCACCTTGGTCCATGTTGCCACTTTAGGGACATCAGTAGGCCCTGCTTTGCCTATGAACGGGCAGGACTGGAACTATGTGATTAGCAGAGCCAGAAGCAAACTACTCGGCTCTATACCGGGGACTTCAAACACTGAAGAGGGTCTGATTTCTGGAGGCCTTTGCGTATAATGACTAATCCACCGTGAAAGAAGCTTTCAGGCAGGCAGTTGGATGAGACATCCAACTACTTGCTGTGTAGGCAGTTCCTAGGTAGCAGAACCACTAGCACCCTAGGCAACAGCGGCCCTGGTCGAACCATAGCCATCTACTGGTACAGGTCTCCCCGTACGTTGAACTGATTCAACGATACACGGTGGTATGCAGTACTTCATATTTGTTTAGGGATTAGCTTTACTATGAACGTAAACCCTTTTCTAAAACCAGAAGATGAATGCCTGTTTAAAGAATCTGTAAAATTTACAACAAAATACATAATGATATGTTATAGTAAACGTTTCAAGGTGTCTTTTTTGTTGTTGTTGATAACATTTTCAAATGGTGAATAATGTCTGTGAAATTCTATGTAGTGAATGACCTTACCATGGAGCACAATCCCACAGATGAGGTCCTGAGAGAGAGTGACATAGATGTCACTGTGTGTCTGAACCCCCAGTATAGCCCTCAATGGAGGGTTGTGTTCTCAGTGGAAAGCTCTGCCCACAGGTGACTCCAACAGGTCATTTTAAATCATCTCTAGATTACTTATAATACCTAATACAATGTAAACGCTGCGTAAATAGTTATTATACTGTAGTGTTTAGGAAATAACAAGAAAACAAAGTTTGTACATGTTCAGTACAGATACAACCATCCTAGGCCTAACTACATAGTACATGCCAGCAACAATATAACATTTTTTCCAAATATTTTCACAGTTGGTTGAATTTGAGGTTGCAGAACCCATAGATAAGGAGAGCCAACTCTATTGAAAGAACCTGCCAACCTAGAATTCCATATCCAGCAGAATTGTCTTGTAAAAATAAAGAGTTTTTAAGCTATAGAAAGGCTGAAAGAATGAACCACTGGTACACCAGCCCCATAAGAACTGTCAAAGGACACCTTTCAGACAGAGGAGGTGATACCTGATGGAAACCTGGACCTGCACAAAGGAAGGAGCAGCATCAGAAATGGTAAATATGTGATCAATAGAAAGGACTTTCTTATTTTGAAAATCTCTTTAAATTGGCTAGGATACTTACTTGAGAATTTGATTCCTAAAATAATTGTTATAGTTTACCTCTGGACATGATTAATAACTAATTTTGAAACTTCCAAAGTTGGTTGTTACTAGTTGAAGTCCTCCCATGGACATGAGAAGGTGTCTTATCATTTTCAATTACCCCGTCCTCATTGCTCAATGATAGTCTATTATCAGAAGAACTGGCCTTGGGTTCCAGTCATGTTTCTTTCTTACCTCATGGAAAAGTCAATAAATCTCAGTTTATTTATTTACAAAGTAGGGTCAGTAATATCACTCTGATTGATCATGGTAAGAATCAACATTTTGAGACAAAACGTCAGAGTTCAGAGCAAAGCCCCCACATTGACCTCCGACCTGCATTGACCTCCTGGAACTTTTGAAAAGGGTCTGCCACAGAACCAGACTAGTGTGGACTTCAGAACACCCCAATCTCACCCACTTGGATTTATGTAAGTTCCTGTCAGATGCAGCCGAGAGCTTCCTAGAAGCACCGTCATGTGCCTCTGACATCATAAACCACTGCGGCATTCTGACCGGCCCCTGACCGCCTGGCAGAGACCACACTCTTCCCACTGGCAGGGGGAACACTGAGGCTCAAGAGCATGAAGGGATAGTCAATGTGGAGTCAGCCCCTTCTCAGTCTTCCCTCTAAACTACCCCTGGTTCCTATTCCTCAGAAGGGTGGAGCTTCGCTTGTCTGCACTGAGAAAGCTCCGCGTTACCCTTCCCCACGCCGATGAAGGAAGAGAAGTACCTGGTGTCAACTGCTCTTTGGTTGTTAATGGTACTGCTGTGGTGTCTCCCACAAACCACACTACTGCATCTCCAAAATGAAATGGAGCAAAAGGTTTTTTGTTCTATGCTGTTGCTTGCTGCCTCGAGGCTGATAAGGATGGAACCTTTGGTTGCTGCTGACGCGAGTTCAAGTCACTTGTCAGATGTATGGGAGGCATCCCGGTGCTTGTCACCCTCATCAGCTGCGCTGTGAGTGAGACAGTTGATCCTTTTACAATGTTCTTACCTCCTCTCAAAACAGAATTACTTTAAAGTTACACGCTTGAAGCCACGCCTGTGAATTTCCATTTCTGGTACCTGCTTCTTCTACATCTGACTTTGACTTTGTTTCAAGTATCACTGCAGTCCCATGTTCCCTTCATTTTCAGAGTTACTTTCTGCATTCCAGAGAGGTTCTTTCGCTTCCACCCTAAGAAATCTTTGGCTCACATTTTCAACACTTACCCTTGTTTTACTGCTTGCCCTTTTCTTGGTTTTTCTCCAAATTTGAAACTCAAGGTGCTTAAATACGTGACCCTGTATTTAAAAGTCAGCTTACTGAATTCAGCACTTTATTTTGAAGGCTGAAATTTGTGAAGAACCGAGAAGTGAGCCACCTTGAAGAGGGCCTGCTCTCTGCTCAGGGGAGGTGATTTAACACAGGAAAGGGACTATTCCCTTGGGTGATCTCTGTGATTGTTGCTTCACTGGGTGCTCTTCTTCATTCATTTGTTCAACATTTATCAGGTCCTTCCCTTATCACAGGCGCTATCCTAAATGCTTTTTTTCCCTTCAAATTAAGAACACTTAGTTGAGAACTTATTTTGTCTACAATGGAAAAATTATACAAGTGGATGAGACAGGACCCGCTTTTGGTGAACTGAGAAGCACCAGTGATCTGAGTACCAGGTGTGCATGGAACCAGAGAACCCCAGGCGTGGTGTCCCTAGCCCTCTTGTTCTAGGTGCTCTTGGGGTATTTATTTGCTAGATACCAAGTACCCAAGGATAACTGTGACACTAGCCAGGCCTGGGTGGTCTCCCTGTTTAATTCAAGGTAAAGAAGAAATAGGTATGCCCTAGCCGGTTTGGCTCAATGGATGAAGAGTTGGCCTGGGGACTGAAGGGTCCCAGGTTAGATTCTGGTCAAGGGCACATTCCCAGGTTGTGGGCTCGATCCCCAGTAGGGGGCGTGCAGGAGGCAGCTGATCAATGATTCTCTCTCATCATTGATGTTTCTCTCTCCCCCTCTTCCTTCCTGTCTGAAATCAATAAAAATATATTTTAAAAAAGGAAGAAGAAATGGGTATATCGGGTGACACGTGACAAATACAGGGACAGAGAAATAGAGGACTTTCTAGGCAAAGAAGAAAGCACAGAAAAGAAGTAGAGACGTGAGGCCTGGGCTCTCATGGAAAACCATTAGAGGTTCGGCATAATGGGAAAGCAGTGAGAGTGGGCAGTAATAGGCAAGGAGGCGAGAGCCCAGAGAGGGCCACATGGAGCACAGCTCCAGGTTCAGGGGACATGCTGGAACAAGGAAGGTCCTAGGGACCTGATGGCTCTCTTGCCTCCAAAAGTTACAGAGGTCTCTCCATGTGGATATTTTAAAGTGCCATCTCCTCAGATCAAGAAGGGAGAAGGAAAACAAGAGCCTAGTATGCAAACATCATGTTCACATTTTCTGTCTCCTCTTCCATTTTTACCACCTCTCAGGACAGGTAAAGAAAGGCTTTAAGATTGCTTCTCTAGGCCATGTCCTCCTTCTGGCCCAGACACTAGAAACTGGTGTTTTCTGTGCACCATCACTCTCATTCATTCTCATTTTCTTTCTCTCTCTCTCTCTCTCTCTCTCTCTCTGTCTCTCTCTGTCTGTCTGTCTGTCTCAACAAAGCTTGGCTCAAGCTCATTATATTGCAATAGCATCACACTAACTCTGAGTTGATGTAAAAACTGGGCAATGACCGAGGGTTCTTGGGGACCCGACCTCCCCCTCAAGCTCTAAAACCAGAACCACAGACTTTAGAAGATACGTAAATACTGCTTATAACTGGTTTTAAAGTTCCAGGTGGTTTCTTTTACTGCATCCATCACCTTTCAACCGTCCCCCCACACCCCACCTTTACAACTATGCCTTTTAGTCCATCCAGAATAGAAAAGAGATTCCTCAGTTAGCCACTTCCTATCAACGGTTTCATCCTTGGTTACCCAACACTTTGAAATAACTGCTTAGAAGCACTCAGTTCATTCTTAGCCAAGACCTTGAGCCCAGTTACTGTTTGTAAGGAGGGCAGGAGGTGATTTCCGTTCTTGGGTTTTTGTGAAGAAACCACTCCACATATGTGGTACATGCTCATAAATTGTAGCAATTATCATTATTCTACCAAATAAAAACTCTATCGCTTATCTCAGTGGTCGGCAAACTCATTAGTCAGGAGAGCCAAATATCAACAAGTACAACGATTGAAATTTCTTTTGAGAGCCAAACTTTTTAAACTTAAACTATATAGGTAGGTACATTGTTATTAACTTAATTAGGGTACTCCTAAGCTGGCCTTTGCTAAAAACTCAAGGGGCCAAAGAGCCACATGTGGCTCGCGAGCCGCAGTTTGCCGACCACTGGCCTATCTATTTCCAACCAGATGACCAACACTCTCTACCAGTTTTCTCAGGTATAAAATTGAATACTACAGCCTCATAGGATTGTTGTGGTAAAAGGTAATATATGTAAATCACATAATACAACTCATAATACAGTGTTTTAAAAAGTAGTTGTTGCTATTAGCTATTTTTAAAAATTATTGAAGTGAGATTCATATAACATAAAATCAACCATTTTAAACTGAACAATCTAGCAGCATTTAGTACATTCTCAACATTGTAAAAGCACCACCTCTATCCAGTTCCGAAACATTGCCATCACTTCAAAATAAAACCCTGTGCCCATTCAGCAGTCACTCCTCATTGCCCCTTCCCTCACCAACCACCAAAGCTGAGATTTGTCTCCATGGATTTCCCTATTCTCTACACTTTTCACATAAATAGAATCATACAATAGTGGCCTTTTGTGACTGACTTCTTTCACTCAGCACAAATCTTCAAGATTCATCAATGTTACAGCATGTGTCCGAATTTCATTCCTTTCAAGGCTGAATAATATTCCATTGTATAGTTATACCACATTTTATCAATCATCCATCCATGGACATTTGGATTGTTTCCAGCTTGAGTTCCTTTTTTCAATTATTTTTCGTATACAGTCATGCACCACTTAACACACGGATATGTCCTGAAAAATACATCATTAGGCGATTTTCTTGTTGTGTGAGCATCACAGAGGGCGCTTCCACCAACCTAGCTGGTCCAGCCTGCTGCTCACCTGGACAAATGGTGTACCACGGTTGTACATGCCGTACGTCACTGACTGAAGAAGCATCTTAACGTGGCGCATCGCTGCATACTCAAAAGTGGAATCGCTGGATCATATAATGATTCTATTTTTAACTTTTTGAGAATCTATACTGTTTTCTTACATTTCTATCAGCAATATACAGGGGTTCCAATTTCTCTACATCCCCACCAACACTTTTGTCTTTCTTTTTGAATCTTAATTATAGCCACCGTTGTGGTTTCCTTTTCCTGATGATTAATGATTATGAGCCTCTTTTCACGTGCCTCTTGGCCATTTGTATAAATTTTTTTTTGGAGAAGCGTCCATTCAAGTCCTTTTACCATTTTTTAATCAGATTGTCTTGTTGTTGGGTTGTAGGAGTTCTCTATATATTCTGGATATTATCCCTTATCATATGTGTAATTTGCAAATATTTTCTCCCATTCTGTAGGTTTTCATTTCACTGTCTTTAAAATGCACTTTATGATACAACATTTTAATTTTGATCAACTCCAATTTATCTATTTTTTACTGCTCGTGCTTTTGGTGTAATATCTAAGAATCCATTGCCAAATCCAAGGTTATGAAAATTTACTCCTATTATTTTCTTCTAAAAGCTTTATAGTTTAGATCTCATATTTAGATGATTGACTCATTTATATATAGTGTAAGGTAAGGATCCAAATTCATTCTTTTACAAATTCGTTCATTTCTTTTGTGGATATCCAGTTGTCCCAGTATCATTTGTTGAAGAGATCATTCTTTCTCCACTGAATGATCTTGGCACCCTTGTTGAAAATCACTTGGTCATAGATATGGTCTTATTTATAGATTTCCAAACCTATTCTTTTGATCTATATGTCTATCCTATGCCAGTACCACACTGTTTTGATTACCATAGCTCTGAACTAAGTTTTGAAATCAGAAAGTGTGAGTCCTTCAACTTCATTCTTCATTTTCAGGATTGTTTTGGCCATTCAGATTTCCTTGTAATACTGTTAGAATTTTGTCAGGAATTGCATTTGAATTTGTAAATTGTTTTATTATCTTAACAATATAAAGTCTTTCATACCATAAAACCGTGTCTTGCCATTTACTTAGGACTTTTTTCCTCTCTTTTTTTTTAAAAAATTATCTTTATTGTTTAAAGTATTACAGATGTCCATCCCTTTATCCTCATTAACCCCCTCCACCCCATTCCCTTCCCCTCTCCAGGCCTTCCCCGAACTATTGTCTGTCAATGGGCTATGCATATAAGTTCACTGGTTAATCTCTTCCCACTCCCTCCCTTCCCTCTGAAATACGACAGTCTGTTGCATGCTTCAATGTCTCTGTATCCTTTTCGTTCATCAGTTTATTCTATTCATTTGATTCCACATGTAAGTGAGATCATGTGATACTTGTCTTTCTCTCACTGGCTTATTTTTCTTAGCACAATACTCTCCAGGTCCCTCCAGGTTTTCTCAAAGGGTAAGAGATTCTTCTTATTACAGCTGCATACTTAGGTCTTCTTAAATGTCTTTCAGCAATGTTTTATAGTTTTCAGTACACAAATCTATCACCTTCTCGATTAAAATGATTCCTAAGTATTGTATTTTTTCTTGATGTCATTATAAATTGAATTATTTCCTAATTTCCTCTTCAAATTGTTCATTGGTAGTGTATAAAATACAACTAGTTTTTGTATGTGATCTCACACCTGCAACTTTGCTGAATTTGCTTATTAGCTCTAGCAGCGTTCATTTTTGGGGACCCTTAAGAATTATTATGTAGGATCATGTAATCTGCAGTAGAAATCATTTTACTTCTTCATTTCCAATTTGGATGTATTTTATTTCTTTTTTTTCTTGCCTAACTGCTCTGGCTAGAACTTCTAGTACCATGTGAAAGCAGCATTTCTTATACTTTGCCTTAGGGACAAAGCTTTTAGTCTTTATAGCTATATTTTTAAAAGCCTTATTCTTCCTTTTCCTTTGTACAACTTTCATGAGATCTTGGAAACCAATTCTACACAGCTTTAATTATCTCTGAAACAGCTTTTTTCACTCTGCAAGGACATGGGTTTTGATATAAAAAATACCATTATTGTCATCTTGTTCTAGTTTATAAATTTTTATAAATAATGTTCATAATTGCCCTATCTCTACTTCCTTGCAGTGTTTGAGTTAGCATGCCTTATACAGCTCCTGTTCATTATATTATGAACTTGCCCTGACAAAGAATCCAGCAGCAACTTGGCCCTGTTCATATTCTAAATAACCAAGTACTAATCGGTGTCATACTTAAGAGTTCCACTCATCTAAATACGATCTCATTTTTTCCCACCCAAATCCTCATTTCTCTGACCAGTGACATTTTCATTTTCATGAAAGGCTGAGCCATAAATTTAGTCAGTTCTGTTTCAGTTTTCCGGGCCTTCCAAATTTTGTCGCAAACTGCCAACATTGCAGTGTTTAGAACACGCTGGGATTTTTTATTGCTTGGCTCTTATCACAAATGTCTGCCTAACAATGTGCTTATGAAGGGCATTCCCACAGAACAAATTAATGCTGCTCTAGCCCTCTCTGGATCTGGTACATCTGTTTTGGATTCTGTTATAATTTTAAAATTTTAGGGTAGCCAGTGTTCTGGTGTGGTGAAATTGCCAGAGGATTCCGCACAGCCCTGAACTGTGCCAGACGGCTTGAAATAGCACATCAGTGAGTTTGGAAAGACCTACTTTCAGAATACAAATAGAATGAAAGACACTTCATTCACTCTGAGTCAGGTCCAACAAATAAAGCAAAGATGAGCATCAAAGACTATGAGGGTAACAGAGCCTTACGGCCACCTGCAGCTGATCCACCCCAAGAACAGGGGGTGTTTTGATGGAGAGCCTCATATTTATTGCATGTTCATTCTGTGCACACATTACTACAACTCTGAGCAGTTAGTGGCATCAACCCCTTTTCACTAATGGTGAAACAGGCGCACAGAAAATTTGACCTTTTAGCCTAAGGTCACGAATCTGGTGCATGGTGGGACAGGAACTGGATTTTGGGTTTTATGACAACATCTCTGCTTCATTCCCTCATCCCAGGGGTTGGCAAACAAGGCCTGGGGGCCAAATCCCACCCACCACCTCTTTTCTGTAAATAAAGTCTTACTGGAACACAGCCAGGCTTATCAGGCACGGTGTGTGGCAACATCTGTGCCACGGAACACTTAAGGGGTGGAAATAAGCTGTGTAATTTACAAAACCCAAAATGTTTATTACCTGGCCCTTTGCAGAAAAAGAAATTTGCAGGCCCCTCCCTCTACAGTAAAACCTATCATTATTTCTGAGGTTCTCCTCCACCCACCTTGTCCCCATCTGATAGGAATCCCAGAGAAGTCTGCGGTAAGTCCTCCAACGTGGCTCTTGCACACTGCCAGAGCCGACAGAGACAGACTTGGGAGGGCCATTCACCATGTAGTTTAATCACTCTCACCAATGAACAAGTGCCTGGCACACAGCCAGTCTTCAACTCCCAACGGGCCTGCTGCCCAGGTACCCTGACCTCATCACAGCCACCCAGAGATGCCTGTTGCCAGGGCCACCTGCACTGTGGAAGCATCTAGACCAAGGGCAGGCCCGCATCTAGACCACATGGCTCTGTACCTTCAGGCCTCCCTTTTTGCCCAGATTGCTATATCCAGGAAGCATGGCAGTCTGCCTCAACTGCCTGCATGTGGATGGACAGTGGACTTCATCAGCCAAGGCCTGAACATGCCCCTTATTTACGGGTCACTCGCTTCCCAGCTCTGTTTCAGTGGCAACTCATTGCTGGTGTTTACATGTGAGTTTTGAGACCAAGGACTCCAGAGATTTATGGCACTTAGCAGTTAGAAGAGGGAGCTATAAAGTGTGTGACAGAGTAGCTCTAAAAATTAAGACGCCTGCTTCCTGAAACCAGGCTAAAAATCCTTCCTCTTGCTGCCTTCTTCTGCACTGAGCTTGTTCATGCATAATATGGAAAGGACAGCATGGATTTACTGCTTTCTCTGCTGAGAACCTTCCTCACTTTTAGTTCCTGGGGTGATGTAAAATATTGCAGCTCCTTGGGAAGTTTATCATAAAACCATTTGAGGAGGAGGAGGGAAGGAGTCAGGCCCCAACAGGCTGCAGGCCTGCTTGAGAAGAGTCTATCCTTTGCACTCATGCAGGGAGATCTAGTGTCACGGTTTATTCTTGCCATCCCCATGCTGTTTAACATGGGCCATGTGTAAATTCTCTCCGCCTTGGTTTTTCACTTCACAGTGAAAGTGAAGGAACTCTAGAAAATCATAGAGCACTGGGCCAAACCTACCACAGACACGGGTCCCTTGCTTTCTTCACTTTTGCCCTTCTTGTGCCCTAAATTGGCTTAGCAACGTGTAAGGTCAAGGACCTCAAGAAACCTGAAGTTAAAAAGTATAAACATGGGGAGTGCGGGGCTCTGAAGAGCAAGGAGACATTTATTTAGGGACATCATCTGCTATTCAGCTTCATTAATCGTCTAACCTGGTTTTCTGAGGCACAGATTCCACCATGGAGGACTCTTATTTTTTGGAGTGGTATTTTATTCTTCGCTGGGTTCTTTCTGATCAGAGCCGGGCTCCCTTCAGACTTGTGCAGGCAAACAAGAGCCAGAGTTCAAGGGTGGAAGCGTGGGATCAGGTCCGCCTCTTCTGCATGTCAAGTATAGATGTCATAAATGGGCTCATTGAAAGCAACTTGGGATCCAAATGGAGAGAAAGAGTGAAAGAGACAATCCCAAATGAAAGGTCATTCAAATCATTGATACCTCATCTTTGTCACATGTTGTGACTCTTTCATTTCCGGGCACCTGATGCTATGGAAATTCAAACCATTTCTAATTGACTGCAGTCCTGTGAAGCCCAGAATCAGGCAGCCCTGGAAACTGTCCGGGTCTCCCATCCTGCCCGGACACTTGCTGCTTCCATTTTCCAGACACGTACTCTGAAGAAGCTTCATAACTATAAGCTTACACTTTTCAACGTTTAGAGGGAGTTTCTTTCACTCTTCCAAAAAAAAAAAAAGAAACGAAACAAAAACCCTGGCGTGTAGTTCGAGTCTGCGGCCACCAGGTGGCAGTGGTGCCTAATCCACGGGCTCCAGGCTCCTGAGCTACAGACAGCGGGTGGGGACCTGGGGCGTACGTATATCCTCAGACTTGCAGACTTCACAAGTTTCTGCGAAGCGGGGACCCCCACAGAGCCACAGAGTACGCCACGACATCATTCAAAGTCCCGCGGCTGGCATGTGGCTGTGGAGGGCGCAGGGCAGTTTAAGGACGTGGAAGGACAGTGGTTCAGCCCGCCCCGCCCAGCAGATGTCTGCGTTCTCACCAGACTGTTAAACGTGCAGGAAATCCCTCCAACAGCCGGCTTCTTGGTTTATCGTTCCCTCTGCAGAAACCTCCGTTTCTGTTCAATAACCTGACTGTCGCGATGCGGGGTCTCAGGGTTTCAGAACATGACCCTCTTTCCTCAGAGCTGTGTTTTACTTTAAACCAAGTCCCAGGTAAAGTGTCCTGTTATCTGGATGAATTTTTAATGCATTTGACCTTTTCTGGAGCTCACGTTACACACAAATTCCAGCAGGGGGCGCACTGAGGCTTCCCTGCGCACTCGGCCTGTCCACACCTCGGCAGGTTCTAACCAGTAACCCGAGTACTCACCCTCTGGCACTCTAAGGGCTCCCACGGGTCAGGGAGGAAGACGTGGGCCTGGATTTGAGTCCAGTGGAGGGTGCGGGACTTGGGGTCTGCGCAGCTCTGAAACCACACAAGGCCTGGTTCCGACCCTGCACCGCAGCCTCCAGCCGCATGCTAGCCCCAGCAGCCAGCTGATTGGAGGATGTATCAGTCACATGACATGAGCCTACCAGTCCCCAGGCTGCACATCACTGGTCACGTGGAGTAGGCCAATCACGTGGTGGCTCGCAGACCTTGCCAGGTCGCCCTGAGCATGATGGGTAAACAGGTCTGCCTCGCCCCCACTTCCGAGCTGAGAATCACTTTGTTTCAGAGAATTTCCTCGCAGTCCCGAGTGGATTCGGGGCACAGGGGCTGCCCATGCCCAGCAGGTTCGGTGGGTGGGCCAGAGGAGACCCTCCTTCCGCAAGGTGGGCTGGATGCAGCACCTGCTTCAGAAAAAGAAGCCTCGTAAAGAGGCCTGGATGTGACCGTAAGAGATCGCGTGCATGAAACCACAGGTTCACGTCCACGGTCGCTGCGGACGGTACAGTAAGCGGCCCGTGGGCACCCTGGATCCAGCACAAAAGGCAACGCGCAGCCACGGCTAGAGGACCCTGCGGGGGTGTGACGCCCCGCGATGGGCTGAAGAGCGCCTGCGATGCCGACCAGCTCCCACGGAGGAGAGGGCGCAGGCATGAGAGTCCCCCGAAGAGGAGAGAGATCGGCCGGGTCGTCCAGGGTGATCCTGGGCGGTCCAGACACAGAGAGCCACGGTCCGGCACGTCCACGTGGCCCGGAATCTGGTTGTTGGGTCACTTCCAGGAAGCCAGAGCTCTCCTGACATTCGGACACAGACCCGAGGCTGATGGTCCCCAGGCCCCGGTCTCCCGAGGAACTGCCTCTTGGCACCCGCAGACTGCTTCCCCCCAGAGGACGTGGGGACCCTGCGGCACCGCTGGGCTGCAGCTGTCTCCCTAGTCTTGCCTCCAACACTCAGAAGACAGAGAAATGGGAGAAATGTCAGGAATATAAGAAAAGAATGACGTGGACGCAGGCACGCCTCTCCATGTGCACAGGTGGAGAAAGGCGTGGAGAGAAGGAATGGATTTGTAATTTTCAAAAATTAAATCTTTCTTGGGCATTCCCACTTTTTACCACGTTGGAGTCCGCACTTAGACCCTTTATGAACCCCAGATTCAAGTACATGGCTCTCCCCTCCTGCACTTTAGTGTTCTCCAGGACATAAGGGTCCTCTAGGAGCCACGGCCTTTGCTTGGGTTTTCCATCGTCCTCTTACATGGAACACAATGCCTTAAAAGGGAGACAGCAGATCTTTCTGCAAGACCAGTTTCATCTCAAATTTCTCGCCTGCAAGGAAGGAATAGGGGAAAGGGGCCCCCTTAATGGGCAGGAGCTGACAGCGTGACTTACTTTAGGAAGTCCAGACTGTTCTTTACCAGAGAGCTGTGCATCCTCCTCCTCCAGCCAGGGGCACAGCTGTCCTGAGATCACGGCTCAGAGTTTCAGGGGGCGGGGGTACAAAGAAAAGCAGCCAGTCAGCGCGAATGGCCGGGTTGCTATCTAAACATTTGGTCCATTCTTATCAGCGCCAGACCGCAGAGTTCACTGTGCTTTAAACAATTTAGCACAGAAGGCAGGGTTTTCTGAGAGGGGAGTGTGTTGAAGAGGACCCAACCAGAGAAGGAAATATAAATTCCAGGCCATTGAGCACCCTTTGGCAAAGGAGCTCTCTTTCCGAGCTCGTTCATTTCAGGAGCAGCCTCCCTCAAACCTGCTCAAGGCTGTCTCCCAGCTAGGAGACCCTCACAGGGGCCCCTACCATCGCCTGGGGAGAGCCCTCGTCATGTGTTCCTAGGGTCACGGAGTTCGTAAAAGTTGCAAAAGTAAGATTTTTGTTGTGTTGTTTTTCTTTAAAGAGTTTCCTCTCCTCAGAAATTGTAACAAGTTCCCAAGTTCCACAAAACCTGGATCTAACCCTGCCCTCGTTTTAAATAAGGCATGCAGATCCGTGAATGCACCCTCAAGATAATTAACTGGGGTACAGGAAGAAGCCACTAGAACTTTCTCTCTCTCTTTTTTTTAATCAAACTACTAACACTGTACAGACCGATCCCTTCCCCCTTCCTCGGTTGCCTGTTGGGTGGGGTCAGAGTGCCCTGAAGAAAGGCAAGAGACACTGGTTTTCTTTCAGCGTTTCGTGTGTGTGTGTGTGTGTGTGTGTGTGTGTGTGTGTGGTGTTCATGTGAGAAGTATTTCATTCTTACGATTTCCTCTCAAACACAAGTTGGAGAGAGAGCAAAAAATATATTTTAAAGTCAAAGTAAAATAGTTTTAAAATACTGTTTATTTTTCTCTTTAAAACCTGCATGTTTATAGTAAGCATTTCAGTGTAGTGGTTGTGTGTGTGTGTGTATATATATATATATATATTCAATCATTTAGGTAGAAGCTCATTTTTTATCTGATAATGCTACACCATCCGAAGTTTGGAAATCATAGCTTTAAAAGTATAATATTAACAATACCATCTCCATGCAGAAGGCAGGGAACTACGGGCTACCCATGGCAGTGCTTAAATAATATTATTTAAATGAATGTAACTCTGACCATTCCACTCCCTTTAGATTTCCCAGCTACTCCTTTAAGTGGCCTGGGAGGAGGTTCACTGAATGAAGGGGTCTGTAGTGGACCATTCACACCTTAGTGGAAAGTATTCCAATCACCTCCTTGTCTGCCAGCAGTCAGGCACGATGGAAATGAAAGACTGAGAATTGTGAAAGAAATGGAACCAAAAGTATTAATTTTGGGGGCCCCCTTCCCCTATTCCTTCCTTTAACCTCACCTAATTTTGTGGAAGTGCTGGGGTCCTGGCTTCCTTGGGGGAGTCATGTATGGCACCAAATAAGGGAAGAATTGAAGACAGAAAGAAAGGGAGTGAGAGCTCTAAAGACCAGTCTCTTCCTGACTTTGCTTGGTATCCATGCTATACTCACCCATCCACGCTGCGCCCTAAACGACCTGGGGGTCCATTGTATAATATTGTTTAGTTCTCTCCATAAGCAAATTAAATACCCTGGAAATGTCAGTACATGGGCTTCCTCCTTTAGGTGGACAAATACTTCTGGAAGCAGCACCCTGATGGCCGCTCCACGAGTGGGATTTTTGGAGCTTCTGCTGCATGGTCCCAAATCAGAGAGCTCCAGAACATTAGAGACAGAAAGGCAATTCGAAAAGATACGAGGCTTCATTAAATGGACTTGCAGAGTGGGTCAGAAAGACTGCAGGCCTGGGGTGGGGCTGTGATTGCTCCCGGGGTCTCTGGTGAGAGCTTAGCTTCCCAAGCCCGTGTTTCCCCACAGGACCCTCTTTTAAGATTATACTGTGTGTTAGTCGACATAACCCACGTGCAAATATTTGCCTCCTGTGCCACACATAATCATATTAGCACTGAATAAATCTACCTCTCCTGCTCTTGGGCCCAAATCCTGACCTAATTGTGCAGAGTACTGGCCTTAACAAAAAGCCCAGGGTATATAGGCCTGCATGTGTTTATTATAGAATCTCAGTGTAAGGAAAGCTGGTCCCCATTCTTTCCTTAGAAGCAGGAACATAGAACCTTTTAGTTTCCCCATTTTTTTTAGGTTGCCCATATCTAAAGACTTTCAAATAAGAGACAGATTTGTCCAAAGTCAGCCCTTTAAGCCAGGGCACTTATATAATAAGCTGCTGCACTTATAAGGAAACTAGAGGCCCAGTGCACAAAATTTGTGCACTGGGAGGGGGGGGCAGCGGTCCCTCAGCCTGGATTGCGAGAGGGTGCAGGCCAGGTTGAGGGACCCCACTGGTGCACGATCAGGGCCAGGAGGGACCACAAGAGGGCTCCAGGGCATGTCCAGCCTATCTTGCTCAGTCCTGATAGGCCAGACCCCAGCAGCAAGCTAACCTACCGGTTGGAGCATCTGCCCCCTGGTGGTCAGTGCACATCATAGCAACTGGTCGACCAGCTGACTGTCTGCCCCCTGGTGATCAGTGCACATCATAGTGAGTGTTTGAGCAGTCTTAGCATATCATTAGCATATTACGCTTTGATTGGTTGAACGAATGACCAGACGACCAAACACTTAGCATATTAGAATTTATTATATAGGATGGAGCTCTTTACATTGCTGTAGTAAAGGTCAGCGAGCCCACAGCCCTCTGTGCAGTGGAGTCTCACTCCTGCGTCTGCCCTGGCTCACGGCCCCGGCCCCTGCGTCCATGTGAGACTGCTATGGACTCTATTCACACCAACTTCTGAAATAGGCGCCCATGGCTTTAAAGGTGAACCAAGCCCAGTCTGTTTTTCAACAGTGTTATGTTGATTTAGGTATGACTTTTTTTAAATTTTGTAATCTAATGTAACTTGAGCAGTACACAGGTAAGTGTCATCGTGTTACATCTGGGCCTGTATTCTCCCAGGTGTTGTTTTTTAAAATGCAACACACTTTTTTTCCTTCTTATTTGAGACCACCTAGATTTGTTTCATTTTTTTTCACTAAGTGTCACGTCTTCCAGGAGCCCTGGTTCCTTTCACTGGAGACGGGCTTCGGAACCCGAGATCTGGGTGGGCGCTGGGCGTGCTCATTCATTGCTGCCAGAGTTTCATTATTTTAAGATGCATTTCTTTGCTTACCTAATTTTAGCCAAAAGTACTCAGATATTTATTGACCTTTTTCTTCTTCCTCTATATATTGTTTGTTACATTATTTACCTGTATTTCTGTTAGAATGTCTATCATTCTTAATTTGGAAGAAATTCTTAAAATTTGATACTAATACGGACAATTTTAGTACATACTTATCCTATTTGGTAATTGGCTTTTAGATTATTATTATGTGTTTATCAAAGAGGCTTATATGGGGACTGGAACACTACACAGTCTGTTATAAATAGGAATAATACATTTTCAGCAGTTTATAAATTCACATTCTCAAAGAAAGGCTGCCTGCCCTTCCTTCTTCTTTTTTCTTTTTTACTTTATTTTAAGGTAGTTTACTTTTTTAAGTTATTATTTTTATGTTTTTTTTTAATGTTTTTATTGATTTTAGAGAGAGAGAGGAAGGGAGATGGAGAGAGAAACATCAATCAGCTGCCTCCTGCAAGGACCTGGACTGGGGATGGAACCCACAATGTAGGCTGGGGATGAAACTGGGGATGGAACCCACAACCCTGACCAGAACTCAAACCTTTTGGTGGACAGGATGACACCCAACCAACTGGGCCACCTGGCCAGGGCTAAAGTAGTTTACTCTTTCTAATAGGATGCTTAAAAAAAAACAAACACCTTAGAAATAACTTGAAGACCAACAAATAGCTATTATTTTGTCACTCGGCATTACTTTCCAGATTTGTCTAGCACTTGAAGGGACTAGTGATGTGTAGATTTCCACCTTGGCAGGTACTCCTAGAAAACAGCAAGGAAAAGGAATATCCTCTGTGGCTTTCCTGGGTTACGACTGATTTCATTTCTCAGGGTCAGCAATCTGAGGAAAGGGATGACCTGCACCACCTTACAACGTCTCCATACCCTGAACGGTGTCTCCAGGTTCCTAGCCACGTACAAGTGGGAGGAGGCTGTCATTGGAGAGCCACGTGAGGCTGGACACACCCCAGGAGAACAAACACGGGTTTCCCTCTACTGCCACCACGCTAGGACATGTGGGGGGTTGGGCGGCCGGAGCCCCTCTGCCCGTGAGTGGACAGTTCACGTTCTTTAAAACAGAAGAGCGGCCTTCTGCGCAGGAGGTCCACATTCCTACCTTGCCAAGCGCTGTGCACCACTGCCTTCTCATCACACACCAGCTCTGGACCGGCACCTGTCTATGTGGGTGAAAAGAATTGCTTAAATACAGAAGAATACATTTATTTGACAAACATTTGTGCTAGAGAAACAGGACACAGGATCCTTGACCTGTGCAGAAGGGAAGCCAGTCACTTAAGCTCCTTACTTTTGTGCTGATCCATCATAACCTCACCTAATTTTAGCCAAAAGTGTCAACTTCCGCCCTTTCCATCATACTCCAGAAATTGTTTCCTTCTTTTCCTCCCGCCAGCATACCTGTGAAGATAGGACCTTTCCGAGAGACAAGTAGAAAAGAGGAAGAATGACCCGGGGTCACCTTGGTCACTGGGGAAGTCAAGACCCAGGCAACTAAGGGTTAACTGTGGACGAAGGCTATGGATTGTGCTGCTTCCCTCACTGCATTCTGAGAGCACAGGCTCACGCACACTCACTCACACTCAGGCACACCCATACCCACACTCAAACACACACACATACAGTCACATATACATACACACGCATTCTCATACTCATACATACACTCACATTCATGCACACAAACCCTCTCATCCACACTCTCACTTGCACACACAGCCGGACCACCCACTCGCCGTGCAGCCTCCCTGGCTCTGCCACACGAGTCCGGAACAAACGATAAGACTTGCTCTCCACGTCCCATGGTTCAGGACTGACCCACTTACTCTGTGTCTGCAAAGGTCAAGAGCTGAGCCAAGGAAAGGGTCCAGACAGGAAAAACCTACCTCACGGAACAGGATCCTCTGACCCACATTCCTGGGCGGCGGGGCCCAGCTGTGGGCTGTTTCTCCATTCCGCCCTAACTGGGGAGTTGGGGCCACGCATGCCCACTGTCCCGACCGCCTGAGGGGGATCGGGACAGTTCAGCTGCGATTCATCTCGATGGTTAAAATGGCCCAAATGACTGGACTCCCCAGTGCACAGCTGTGTTCCACGTGTCCCGCCTTATCTTGCCTTGGATTTCAAAGTCTAATTCGAACTGGTCATCCAGGAATGCATCTGACGTGTCCACGTGTGTAACCCAAACCCTTACCACGTGGCTGCTGAGGTCCCCAACAGCAAATTCGTTTGGCGTAAAGCAAGAACAAATATGACCTTAAGAACTAAAATTAAATTGAAAATGCCCAGAATACAACCCCTGTATGTAAAGCATGTGCTATATTTACTCCACAAACTGGTATGGCATGAATTTGGATAATCTTAATCTTACTATTTTTTAAGTCCTATTTGCAAGTGGCAGACATAACTATTGAGAAAGATAACTTGGTTTTCTTGTTTATATTCAAGAACCAACTCAGCCTAAAGTGCTCTTTTAAAGGGGCTTGAATAGGAAAATAAATCAGTATTGGTGTCAGTTTGTCTGATTTCAATGAGTCTCTATGGAAACACATAGCTGACCCATTTCTTTTCAGGCATCCAAATAAACAGCAGGGTCTCCACTTTCCCGTGTCTCCTGCTTTCCTCAGAGGGGAATTTCTGGTACAGAAAGTCTCTGAAATCTATAGTTCTGGCGGGCATGCGTATATGAGGTGCCTCCCCAGGTTTCCACCCCGAAAGGTGCTGGAACGCTGGACCCCACCATCAGAACCCGGCTCCCAGCAGGTGTCGCTGGCCTCTGCCCAGCCAGGAAGAACCAGCGGCTGCCCCACTCACACACCGCGAAAGAAGCCCCGTGTAGAAAGTCGGCAGAGTGTCACATCAGTTTCTTTTCGTTCCGTGCTGATCTGTAACGACCGACAAACAGGAATGGAACAGAAGTCATTTTCCGCTCCTGAGCTGCCGATGCAGGAAAGGACAACCAGAATACTAACGTGTGTGCTCCCTCCCTGTCCTCAACCCACATCCTAGACCCATTTTGTATTTGGCTAAAGCCGGAAGTTTTTAACTTTAGAGTTTGTTCTCCCCTGGGCACTCCTAATCACCCTGAGGGGCTGTCTCTGCACCCACACACTGCCTTCGCCTGAGCCCGGCGTCACAGCCAAGGGCCGCCCATCGGGCCTGTCCCACATCCCTCTCTCTTCTCCAAGGGCACACTCCTGCTGAAACACCAAAAGGAAGCTTACTGTGTTTAACTGCACGCATTGCCCGCTATTTTTATGACCTCTAAAGCCCACCTCTTCACTTGTTTATTGTGTGAGATGGAGAGTTACAGAGGCGTACTTTTAAAAAGGCACATGCACCAGGAAAGACACAAAAGAACAACCCCAAACAGTGCTCTTCACAGCTGCAGAGCAATAAAGAAGAGATGAGTCAGCAACTCTCCATGTAATGCAGTACAAGTAATGAGACTAGAACAGCCATCGTGGTTCATTTGTATCTGACAAATCTATTTTTAAAATCGGAGAGAAGTCTGGCCTAATATGGTGGTGCTCCAAATGTGCCTCAGGTAGCTTGGGATAACTTTTTGAGATTTCACTACAAACATGACTTTCTTTATTGTCTTCCAGAGCCGTGACTTTCCAAACAGCCATGGCAAGATACCGGAGTGATGGTTTGGAAAGTGGGGAAAACTTAATGAACCTGAGGATGTGGTTCATTGCTTGCCAGCTTGGCTCCCATTCTCTCAGTCGCCTCTGCCTAAGCCCTTTGCTCTGAGGCTCTGCAACTTCTAGTAAGTGGCAAGTCCTATTTCATCACCCTTCAAGTCTGGACTGGCCCTGTGACTCTCTTGGACCATCCAGTATAGCAGAAGGGGAAATGCCCTGCTCTGAGCCTAAGCTTTGGTTGGTCTTACACACTTACACTCTCTTTGGGCCACTGCCAGGAGAGCAGGCCTGGGATAGTGTGCGGGAGGATGAGAAGCACGGGAGAAGGACCGTGGCATCCAGCTGACCACACAGACATGGAGAACCCAACTCAGACAGAAGATCCTCCTAGCAGAGCCCAGCCTAAATGCTGACCCATAGAATCGTAACTGAATACATGGCTCTTATTTTAAGTTACTAAGTTTTGGAGTACTTTGTTACACACCAATAGCTGACTGATATATCTTTTTTTTAATCGCTTTATCAACTCCCTTGCACCTCCCAAAAGCTCTTTTTTATGCAAACTGTCCTGACCAAAGAACTAGGAGACTGAGGCCCTAGTCCTGATTCTGAAATATTTAGCTGTATGACTTTAAACAAGTTCCATTACTATTGTGAGTGTCAGTTTCCTTGTGTTTATGTTGACACACAAGATATTTCTAGCAAGAGCATGGGCATGAGAGAAACTGACAGAACAACTTCAATTTTAAGAAGTGGATCTAACGAATCTATTCACATTGCAAATATGCCATTGGACTGAGCAATTTCATTGCTTTGCCCTGACCCCCTGGAAGGAAACAGATGGATACATCAGCATTTATGTTTTGGGATCTCAGGAGCAGGATTATTTTATGACAAACACCAAGAGATAACCTGAATGCCTATCAGAGAAAATGGCTGGACAATGAGTGGTACCTATGAAATATGATGCAGCTATTTAAAGACTTCTCTGGAAGAACTTTTGTAATGTATTTTTAAGTGACAGGAGTGAATTTTAGGGAATGATACCATTTTTGTAAAACAAAAACAAAACAAAACCCTTAGATGAGTAGATAGTTTTTAAATAATTGTTTGGCCACTGAGAATGGTTCAGAAAGACACAGACCAGACTAATTGTCTGGGGCAGAGGCAGAGGTTTATAACAGCAAAAATGTTGAAACAACCTCCGTGTTTATGTATAAGTGTTTAGTTAATTTCATTGTGGCATGCCCATATCGTGAAATAATAGTCAGCTGTTAAAAATAAAGATATATAATACCTGAAGATAATTACATATATTAAAAATAATGATACAAACAGGAAACAGTATTGAAGGAAACAGAAACGCATGATCCCATGACTTAGAAAATCCTCAGGGCAGAGACACACCAAATAGCCATGCTAATGTTTAATGATCACGAGCTTGTGAGCGGCTTGCCCTTATTTCTATGTAACCATGTTTCCTAATTTTGCTACATTAACAAGTATAAAAGGGAAAGAGGTTGGGCAGCGGCAGAAATGCTTAGCGATTCTGCAGCAGTGAGTAGAAGGACAGCGCCAGTCCCGTCTCTGAGTGACAGGGAGGTGAGAGCATTTTGAATTGGAAATGACGGCCGTGAAAGGCATCTTGAGCGAGTCGCCCAGGGAGGTGGGTGAGCAGCCACCTACAACGCCTTCGGTTCATACAAGGTGAGGAGAATGAATGAGGCCATTAATATTTATAAAGCACTTTAATATCCTGCAGGAGAAGCTGTTGTATGAGATAACACCGTCTTGCTCAACTCAGTCCTTCCGTCTTCGCTCAGATGGACCCTGAGCCGCCTCTTTGCGCGCCCCCTTTAAAGACCACCTGCTTACCTCCTAGCGAGTGAGCGTGGTTTCTTCAAACAAGAAAACCTTGAGCAGGAAAAGGTGTTATATTCCTTTTCACTGTCAATTTTATAAATCAAAACAAGACACTGTTTTTTACTTCTGAGATGACATTTGTACTAAGATCAACGCTTTTCACCAAAATGTCAGCCTTGAATACACTCTTTCTCCCCAAGTTTAAGAAATCCCAATACAAGAGGAAGTTATCATTGAGATTAAGGCATTGACATAGATTGGGAGTGAAAGGAGACAGGGCTGTTTCCACCAGGGGCTCCGACTTCCCGTGTCGGGTGCCCACCCCCCTGCGCTCCCACAGAGCCTGGCACCCGCACAGTGGAAGGACCTAGCTGGGAACCGCACTGATGCTCTGGCGAGTCCATGGCCCCACACCCCACAATGAAAAGGGACACTTCTGGTGACGCGCACGTGGCCTTTCCCTGCGGGACGTCTCAGCCAGTCCACAGTCCTGGGTGGGTTCTGGGCGGTCTTGCGAGGGAATAAGATGCCTGCTACAGCCCAGCTCTGCTATCATTTCATTTTATTCTAGGAAAAGCAAAACATGGTTGTGTCTTCCACTTGGGCCCATCACAAGCCTTCGCTTGTTGAAATAATTCCAACTACAAACGGGTCATTTCAGGACACGCAGCCCTTGGATCAAGTCTGGCAACTCGCTTCCTCCCTCATGCTCTGGCTGACGGAGGAGTAACCGCCCTGCGAGCCTGCCTCCCATGGGTCCCACCGTGTCCGCATTCCTTTCTCAGGCATCGCAGCGCCTCCTCTCCCTGGAACGGCGAGCAGACATACAAGGTTCCTCCTGCATCCTGGGGTGGAGCTTGCTTCTCAGTCTCATCACTCTTGCTTTAGTCCTTGGCCCCGGCTCTCTCGTGTACCATTTTATATGCATATTTCATCAACGTGAGTATAGGCAGCGCAATCGTGTGCGCCGAGGAATGAATTCTGCCGTGAGAATAAAGCCTCCAAACGTACTCTTTGCAACTGCACTTCTTAAAAGCGGTTGTTGTTTGGGGGACGGTTTTGTGGCCAGGATTAAAGTCCCAGTCTGCCCCCAGAAACTACATTCCCAAAGCAGTGAAAACCTCCCCAGGGCTGGGAAGCGTTGCCTTTACTTCAGTTCGAGTGCGTTTTTGCATGTGAGTCTCTGGACAGGGGAAGGCGGGTCCTTCCTGACTTCATGGGGAGGGTTGCTCCTTATTCGAGGACATTTCCCCTGTGGGAGGCAAGTTTCAGAACTGGCAGGTCTCCAAGCTGCTGGTGTTACCGTCTGTATCAAACAGCTAGTGAATAAAAAATAACTCTCATGAGATATGCTGTCTGCTGTATCATGTTTTGATATTAGCAGTGTGAGCAAAAAAAAGTCCACTTTTTAAGAAGTCAGATCCTCAGCACAAAATTACTGTCAACATCACTCATGGAAAACTCCGTGCCCAGCGGCGGTGACAGCCGCGGGAACGCAGCTGCCGGTGGCGTTGCGGTCGACCAGCCTGTGACTCAGATGCACGAAGCCCAAGGTCAGGTTATTTTGAGGGTAAAGTACTGAAAGGAACTTGCTGAGCAAATGTTTAAATGTGAAGGTCAGAATCCCGCCAGCCGGGCTGGGAAGCAGGGCTAGAGGACCCAGGGTTTCTCCACGCGTGGGGCTTGTCCGAGGCATCCCGGGCCGTCATCCAGGAGCAGACCGTCTGCGGAGGACGCCCAGGTGCTGCGTTGTGTAGACAGTGAAGAGAGACTAGACAAAGTCCCCGTGTCTGGGAGCTGGGCCGCCGGGCAGGAGGCGATGTCTCCAGCGTGGGCCATCACAGGTTACTGTCGTGGGGATTTGCGCTGGGTGCTGGGCAGGGGGAGGAAAGGACGCTGTGAAAGAGTGTGACTGAGTCCTCGGGGAGAGGGAGCCCAGAAGGCCCGCGGGTCAGTGACCTGTGAGCTGAGACCTGCCACACACACTGGCGCCCCTTTGCCCACACTGATGCGCCCTGTCTGCCCATCCTTTCTTATTGGAAGCAACCTTTGGCCCGTCTGATGCTTGTCCTCAAACGCAGCTCCCCGTGGAGTAATACCTGCGGGCCGGAGCACTGGGCCAGGTGTAATTCCAGGTGGGCAGCCAGTGATTAAAGGTAGACGTGAGAGATAAGGTATCCCGTTTGCATTTTTCATGCGTCACAGGCCTGTTGATGGCACTGCTGGCACTGAGAACGCACGACATCCGGGTTGCCTCTGACTTGCTCTGCACCGGAATTCATTTACAGACACAGCGCCCACCACGGGCCCACGGACACCAGGAGGCACACGGGAGGCAGCCCCGCTCATTCCAGGGTGGCCTGCACGCCTGAAGGACTCAAGGAAATGGAACTCAGAGCGCCGTCCCTCCGCCCTTCTGGTTTATTTGTTTATTTTCTCCAACCCCTGTTTCCACCAGGCTTAGAACTCGGAGGTGTATTCCAGGGAGTGGCGGCAGGTGGCGCCTGGGATGGGTGAGCGGTTTACCCAGCGTTTGTGTCGATGGGGTGCCATCTGCCTCGGGGAGCCTCCATGGACCTTCCCCTGCAGAAGCTTCAATAAACCGCTGGGTGGGTGGCTCCACTTCTACCGCGAAAACTCCTGCCTGTCGGCTGGTGTTCAGAAAAGATTAGAGAGTCGTTCCAACCGTTTCAAAACACTGCACTTAAGAGCGGAATTAATTTTTACACTAAAAAGGAATCAGCACGTTTGCATCACTAAGGGATAAAGTGTGACCCATACAAGAAACGTGCAAGTCCAACACTTAGGTTAGCTCCTCACAGGTAAGCACGTGGTACGTGTCAGGTCTGAGCTGCACGGCCCTCGCCCTCCTCCCCACAGGCCCGCGTTTAATCGTTTAATCCCGAGTCACTAAGGAAGGTCCCAGTGCCCCAGCGGGGCCCTGGGGTGACCACACGCACATCACTGAAACAACAGCACCCAAACCCAGGTTACACACACCTCTCTCCTCCCTTTGCCGTAGTGGTGCTTTCTTGGTGAGATGAACGGCAATCCAGCTCATCACGTGGGTGGAAAACACAGCAGTGCTCATGGCCTCGACTAGGTCTGAAGTGCAGGTGGTGTTCCTGAGATGTGGCTCAGAGGAGATGCTCTGGAGTGGGAGCGGGAGCCCTCCCCCGCCACACCCAGAGGGAGGCCTGGGACGGGCTTCTTGACGACCGTGGTAGGAAGGCCTTTTCCAGCCTGTCCCCAGTGGCTGACCTCCGTGGGAAAACCATGGGGCGGGAGGTGGGAGGGATGGGGAGCTGAGGACAACTTGTTGCACCCCACAGACACAGACACATGCCCAGGGAAGGGGACCTGAGAGTTCTGTGGCACCACCCCAATGCATCAGCATACCAATAGTGTGGACCGGTCTGCCTGGGGTCCGCAGCCTCGGCACACACACCGGCTTGGAGCTGGAGCAGGCAGGAAGTAAGCAGGTGGGAACGGGACCTCAGAGTTAGCAGCTCCTGGGGGTTACCTGACTTTCAAAGGTTGCTCCCTCCCTCCGTGGCCTGCTCTCCCAGGTTTTTTCACAAGTTTTTGGCAAATCTGCTCCTCCCAGACACTCACACATCCCACCACCCGCCCCTGAATAGATCTTCCTTTGGGCACAGGCAGAAGGGCTGAGCCTGAGATTTGGGTTTTCCTGGCTCACACTCCTCCCCTCGCTGAAGTGGATACAGGGAGGACTCACATGAGCCCACTTCCAAGGTGCTCTGTCTGCACTGCCCGATGGGAACCATGACTCTAAGTGTCCAAACTGGGAGGGGGCATGTCAGTGCTGAGAGAAAGGAAGGGGGCAGGCAACATCCTCTATGTCACATTGTCTGCGAGAACCCCACACGCCTCCTGGGGCATCGCTGTCAGACTCCAGGAACTCGGGCAGGTGACATGGGCCTCAGTGACGCCCGGTCCAGCAAGGACATCCCTGGGCCCCAAGATGCTCCTGCTCTGCCGTTGACAAAGCCCAGCTCTCTGCCTGCACCACGCACTTCCATCTGAGAGATGCCAAGGAACCAGGTCCCACTGAGTCACTCTGGTTCTCACAGCTCCTTCCCACATGCCTGCCAATTCAGGGACACGGCCAGTCTGAATTCTCCTCCAGGGACTGGATGTTTCCCCAAGTGCCCTTTTCAGGAAGTTTGCTCCTGGTTTTCTTCCTAACCATCGAGAAGTCAGGAACTGAATATTCCCTGGGCCCTGGGCCCTCAGATAAGGGTACCCTCTGACGGAAACAGCAGGCCCCTGTTCTGATGAATTACAAATGCCATCAGTGCTGTCTACCATGTGTGTGCATGTATTTGTGTGCACATATGTGTGCATATATGTGAGCATGTGTGCATTGCATGTGTATATGCTCATGCATGTGTGGAACACCACCATAATTCTTGGTAATATCTCAGAGCAGACCTGATATCGGTGGCCAGGAAATAGGGTCTCCTGTGGAAATCCCGGGGTTGCTGCCGGAGTAACAGCCAGTGGAGTCCATACTCGACAAAAGCTAATGAAGAATGACTTGTTCACCCTGGCCAGTTTGGCTCAGTGGATAGAGCATCAGCCTGCGGACGGAAGGGTCCCAGGTTCGATTCTGGTCAAGGGCACATGCCCAGGTTTGCGGGCTCAATCCCCAGGAGGGGATGTGCAGAAGGCAGTTGATCAATGCTTCTCTCTTGTCACTGATGTTTCTATCTCTCCCTCTCCCTTCCTCTCTGAAATCAATAAAAATATGTTTAAGAAAAAAAAAAAGAATGACTTATTCCACATTTTGGCTCGGACAGCGAGGCGAGCGCTTGTTTCGCCTCAGGATCTCGGAGATGCACCCTTTGTTCATGCTCTCGTTTACCTCGGAAACTCAGGAGCAGGTCCCAGTCCCCTCCCCTACTTGGCCCTCTCTGGCCACCTGTTAAAACCCACCCATTGAAGTCATCCTGCTTCCGTGAATCCTCCGGCGTTTAGAAAGACAACGAGCTGTACACTTTCATCTCAGGGACTTATTCTCCAAAGAATGACTCATATTTCTAGACAGGGTCTGTTCAGTTGAGCAGTGAACCTTCCCTACCGGTTCCTGTCCCTTTCCTACGTGGTATGTGGGGGGGTGGGGGTGAGGGGTCAATGAGAGTGTCAAGTGTGGTAGGAGCCTTGCACAAAAAGCTGTATTTTAATGAACTTGACCTCAAACAAGTTTTTAAAAATATCTGCGTCCTGGTAGCAATGACTTACCGGGGAGGGGTCTGCTGACGTCAATTCCTTTTATAACTCTTATTTGCTGGCAAGAGGAGGGGCCTGCGCCTGTGTTATTGTTCTGTGAGTTGGAGTCTGGGTCATTCTGACCTACCCACTGACAGGAGGCCCTGGAACCACCTGCGCACGGGGAACAGGAAGAAACAAACCAGCGGTGACTCAGGCCTCGCTCCCGAGTCCTGCAGTTTCACAGGCTCCCAGGAGGTGGCGGCCACTTTTTGGAAAATAGTCCCCAGGCTGCCCTGCCTCCCTCTGCACAGAGTGAGCAGCTGCTACCCGAGGGGCCGCTGGTGGAAAAGCAGGAAGTTGGCAATGCTTGGGTTAACCCTGCTCTTTTCACGGAAGCAGGGGAAGCAGCGTGTTGCTCAGTGAGGCCTGGAGGTGAGATGGCTCGGGCAGCACACAGTCTGCCCGGAGAACCCTGTGTCATTACAAATTGCCGTAGGCGTGCGTGGGGACCATCGCATTCTTCTTCTTCTTTTTTTTTTAAATATCTCTTTATTGATTTCAGAGAGGAAGGGAGAGGGGAGAGAGATAGAAACATCAATGATAAGAGAGAATCATTGATCAGCTGCCTCCTGCACGTCTCCCAATGGGGATCAAGCCCGCAACCCAGGCTTGTGCCCTTGACCGGAATCGAACCTGGGACCCTTCAGTCCGCAGGCTGATGCTCTATCCACTGAGCCAAACCAGCCAGGGCCATCGCATTCTTTTAGAGGTTAAACCGTTGGAGGGATCGTCTGCACTCTACCACAACACTTCACCTTGCTTGCCATCTCAAGAGCAAAACAAAACCAATCCCCCAAAGGACCAGGTTTTGAAAACAAAACCTTTGGGTGCCAGGCAGTTTGTGAAGCCGCTGGGCACTGAGCTCAACCTGTGAGTCGTGATGACGGCGGGTCCACGGGTCCTGGGGGCTCTCGCTGGCCACACACGTTCCCCATGTTCAATCGATGTCATGAGACTCGGAAGGACTGTGTGTGGAAGGTGTCATCTGTTTCATAGGTTCAAGAGTCAGCGGGCCAGCAAGGGTCCCGGAGTAAATGCAGGGCTGAGGTCCTGCCGCATGGGCACCAAGCCCAGCCTTTACTGTGTGTCCCCCATGAGCTTGGAGCACCCCCTCCAGTCGTGGGGTCGGCCCTGAGAGCTCGGATACCTGGCGTGTCTGTCCTGAAGTGGCTGTTCTCACCTGCGTGGCCAGGCATCCCCACTGTGTGCCACTCTGCTTTCTCAACACAAACCTTTGGGAAAAGTAGCCAAATAAGGAGTTCGAAATTCTACTTTCCCCGGTTTTATTACAAACAGAGAACACCGTCCCCTGTTGAAGGTCAAGTTGGCAGTGGTGGAGGGTCTCCGAACCACAGCCTGCCCGACCCCAGGAGCAGGCAGGCTGCCTTGTTGTTCTCCACAAGAGTCCGGCTCACTTCCCTCCTGGGAGCATCCCCACCTGCAAGGTTCCAGGTAGGACACGCAGCAGTGCAAAGCCAATTGTGCCATTTGCCTGGTGGCCACAGCAGGGACGGCGTGAGTGCAGAGCGTGGAGCGGCCCCGGGAGCCCAGTGTCCGAGGATCTGTGGATGTGGGCCCCACGGGTATACACAGGGCAACGCGGCTGATATTCATCTATTCTGAGTGGTTGGGACAGCTTTGGCAAAAACCACAGACTCCTAGAAAAATGAAAGCCTGCCAATTCAGCACAATTCCATAATTTACTCCTGGATAAATTATTTTTAGAAGTACAGCATTAGAAGGAGTTCCAGCTACTCTGCAAATCACCGTTGAGTTGACACAGAGCGAACGCTTTTCTTGGTGTGAGTGATTCAGCAAAACGCCATGACTTGGCACTTCTGGAATCAAGAGCTTAAAAATGGAGGTTTCCTGTCCGTCCATAAGCACAGATGCCTTCCTCTCATTTCCTTCTCAGACCGTCATGAGGGGTGCTCACAGATGGTGAGAGAACGACCCAGCAATGTGCAGAGAGAAGGGGTGCAGGGACCCCACGTGTGTTGGGTCCTGATGAACCATTTGGGGTTGCCTCCACTCAGACGCATCTCCTTCATCTCGAGAGCTGTGGGGAAGTCGGATGTTAAACCCTGAAAAGTCCTTCCCAGGAGGAAAGCAGAGATCTGTTGCCTCCAGACCTAACAAGGAATAGTGAGGATCACTGCATTTAATCAACTCATCAATAAATGACTATTAGCCCAGCCAGTATGGCTCAGTGGTTGAGCATCGACCTATGAACCAGGAGGTCACGGTTCGATTCCCGGTCAGAGCACATGCCTGGGTTGTGGGCTCGATCCCCAGTGGGGTGTATGCAGGAGGCAGTCAATCAATTATTCTCTCTCATCATTGATCTTTCTATCTCTCTCTCTCCCTCTCCCTTCCTCTCTGAAATCAATAAAAATATACTTTTTTAAAAAGTGACTATTAGGCACCACATGGATGGCTCAGAAAACACGGTTTCCAGGGAAATTTACTCTGTCACAGTCTCGTGCTCTGGATGGAGGACAGTCTGGACAAAACAGGAGAGAACAAGGGAGCAGGGAGTCTGAGTGTCACCAGAGCATGAGAGACCTGCCGGTGCTGCCTCGTTATCCCGGAGCTCACCCTTGGGAGCCCAGTGCCTGCTGGTGGGCCCACGGCTGGGGCCTGAGAAGGAGAGGAAGGTGAATATGCCTGAGAGGCCTCGGGACCAGCTGGACTCAGTCCTAGGCCCTCAGTCCCAGTGGGTCTGCTGGGCTCCCCTTCCTAGGGCTCCTGTCACCCTCAGGATGCAACTGGACGGGTCTGAGCTGGGGGGTAGTGGGTGGGGAGCCCAGCACGGGCCAGGAGTGGCATCGGTACAGCCTTCGTGAAGAGCCTGGACAGTCACACAGACACCTTTTAGGGACCTTTCCAGGAAAACAGTAACATTGACCTGTGCTTAGTAGTCACCAAACATAACAGTCTCCCACATTACGTTTCCAAATCAGGAGAGCAGCTGCGGACAAAGGGCGGGAAAGGTAAGAGGATGTAACTGAGGGGAAGAAGGGAAGATGATGGGACCCAGCTGCCCACGGGAGCACAGTCACACTGGGCAGCTGGGCACACATGTCCCTGTCCCATCGGGCCTCCCCCAGGGGCCGCCTTAGAGGGCAGATACCGACAAGCTCACTAAAGGATCACAGGCTCAGAGCGATGCCACCTCAGGAACGTATCGGGGGGCTCTACTCTGGTCTGCCCCTGGGGAGCCCAGGGCCACCCAGGGTCAGTCCCCTCACCAGCCAGGCAGAGAGCTCCCTCTCGGCCCCTTCGGTTTCCTCCAGGCTCATCCTTATCCTTCCCCACTTGTTAGCAAGAGCCAGGGTGTGGCAGTGCCGAGAAACGGTGAAACGGGTTAAAACTGGGATAAAGGATTATGCAGACACCTCCTGTGTACCCTGGTCCTGGTAATTCATATCAACAAGGGGCTCAACCAACAAGCTCTAATCCTGGAGTTTCACCGGTGCTTGGGACTTAAAATAAGAACGACATCCTTGGGCCTCAGACAGCACCAGGGAGCTGCTTGAAGGTTCTGATCAAAAGCTGCAATTGTGTTTATCCTCGGGACCAAGGCTGTGGAGTGGGGATGCAGCCTGGGCTGCATGAGGATGAACTGGCTGGGCGTGCGGCCGGACACCGGACAGGGAGACACCCTGGTGGCTGTCACATGTGGCCTGTGCTGGGGACCACTGTGAGATGGGGGGGGGGGGGGGAGCTTGATTAGTGTTATTTACATTCCTTTTTATTTATTATATTTATAATTATAAAGACAGTTGCTGCATCACGAGAAATATACAGTATCGAAGCAGAAAGTAGAAAAATAGTTATGCACAATCTCATTACCAGATATACACGCTATTAATATTTGGTCATATTTCCTCCCAGATCTTTATGCCTTTTTTAAGAAAAGCATAATTGAAATCATACAGCGTATATAATTTTGGAAACTTTAAAAAATGTAATGTGGCATAAACATTTCCTCATGCATTAAGCAAGTTTGTAAACACCAAATGTAAACACAATTTTTTTTTTTTTTTTTAATGAATCTTTATTGTTCAGATTACAATTGTTTCTCCTTTTTCCCCACATATCTCCCCACCACCCAGTTCCTACCCCCCCCTCTTCCCTTACCTCCCCCCCCCGCTGTCCTTATCCATAGGTGTATGATTTTTGTCCAGTCTCTTCCCATACTCCCCACACAGACACCCCTTTCCCCCTGAGAATTATCAATCCACTCCCATTCTATGCCTGATTCTATTAAGTTCACCAGTTTATTCTGTTCCTCAGATTTTTAATTCACTTGACTTTTAGATTCACTTGTTGATAGATATGTATTTGTTGTTCATAATTTTTATCTTTCTTCTTCTTTTTCCTCTTTTTAAAGAATACCTTTCAGCATTTCATATAATGCTGGTTTGGTGGTGATGAACTCCTTTAGCTTTTTCTTATCTGTGAAGCTCTTTATCTGCCCTTCAATTCTGAATGATAACTTTGCTGGGTAGAGTAGTCTTGGTTGTAGGTTCCTGCTATTCATCACTTTGAATATTTCTTGCCACTCCCGTCTGGCCTGCATGGTTTCTGTTGAGAAATTAGCTGATAATCGTATGGGAGCTCCCTTGTAGGTAACTAACTGTTTTTCTCTTGCTGCTTGTAAGATTCTCTCTTTGTCTTTTGCTCTTGGCATTTTAATTATGATGTGTCTTGGTGTGGTCCTCTTTGGATTCCTTTTGTTTGGGGTTCTGTGCGCTTCCTGGACTTGTAAGTCTATTTCTTTCATCAGGTAGGGGAAGTTTTCATTCATTATTTCTTCAAATAGGTTTTCAGCATCTTGCTCTCTCTCTTCTTCTGGTACCCCCATAATTCTGATGTTGGTACGCTTGAAGTTGTCCCAGAGGCTTCTTACACTATCTTCAACTTTCTGAATTCTCTTCTCTTCATGCTTCTCTGGAGGAGTGTCCTTGGCCTCTTTGTATTCCAAATCTTTGAGTTGATTCTTGCAATCCTCTAGTCTGCTTTTGGGTCTCTGTATAATATTTTTTATCTCAGTCAGTGTATGTTTAATTTCTAGTTGGTCCTCATGGAATTTATCAGCCTTTTCCATGAAATTCTTGAAAAACCTTATAACCGTGGTTTTGAACTCTATGTCCAGTCGCTTGTTCTCCTCCATTTCTTTGGTTTGTGATCTGTTTCCTTGCCTTCTCATATTCTCTGCTTCCCTAAGTTGGTAGGGTAGTTTTGTGTACTAGGTGTCCTATTGGTTCAACGGGTCAGCCTCCCAGTTACTTGAGGTGGACACTCTTGGTGTACCCTTGTGTACTGTGTGTCCCCCAGCAGGAGCTACAGCAAGGGCTAGTTTTCTCCTCCTTTGCTTGGGCGGTTTTGGAGCAGTCTGACTGGAGCTGCAGTTGGTTAAGCTGCTCCAGAACAGGCCATTTATATGCAAAAGCCGCTGTGTGGAGCCGGGGCGGGTTTGTAGAATGTGCGGGGCGGGGCCTCAGGGCTGGGCGGGGTCTCAGGACGTCACTAGGCTGGGGCGTGGCCAACGGCAATGGCTGCCATCAGCCGTCTCTGCCTTTCCACGTTTCCAAGTCCCTGCGCCCCGCGCTCCAGCGCAGTAAACAATGATTGCTGGGCGCACCACTGCAAAAGTCACTCTCACTTTCCGACCCGATGGCCGAGAGTCCAGCTTCTCCCCGTAGGTGCCTGGGTCCCCCGAGTGTCCCCAGAAACTGGATTTCAGAGTGATCGGGAGCTTGTCTCCCTGCGGGTTGAAGAAAAGCCGCGCACCCAGCCGCCCGCCGCCGGCCCGATTCGCGTGCCTCCGGACCTCAGCTTTTCAGCGATTGTGCTTCTTTCTCTTCTTAGTTGTAAATCTTCCACTCAGCCAGCTTTCCCGTGGTTCTGGGTGGTAGACGTTTTTGTCTTTTAGTTGTATTTTTAAAATTGTTGTGTGAGGCAGCAGATTAGTTGTTTAACTATGCCGCCATCTTGGTTCCTCCTCCGAAAAAATGTAAACACAATTTTTAATGGCTGCATGAAATTGAAATATATGGATGGACCACACTTCACAGATTTCCCACTTAAATTATGCTTCTAATACTATTAATGCTGGCTCCTCCTTGCTGAGCCCTTACTACTTCCACATATAGTATTTGTTGGTGGTGGGGGGGTTGTTTTGTTTTTGTTGTTGTTAATCCTCACCAGAGGATATTTTTCCATTGACTTTTAGGGAGAGTGGAAGTGAGGGGAAGACAGAGAGAAACATCGATGTGAGAGAAACACATGGATGGGTTGCCTCCTGCACTCATCCTGACCAGGGCCCGGGCCGGGGAGGAGCTTGCAGCTAAGGTACATGCCCTTGACCAGAATCAAACCGGGAGCCCTTTGGTCCACAGGCCGACGCTCCATCCACTGAGCCAAACCAGCTAGGGCTGTGGTCTGAATTCTCAAATCAGCCTATGGAGTGAATACTGCTATTTTACCAACATTAGAGATGAGGACACCAGGACTCACTAAGGGCTCATTGTCCCAATCCAGGTTCCAGGCCAGATGATACTGCTGAGCAGGGTGTGCACCTCGACTTGGGTGACCCATAGCCTACAGTCCATACACGAACTCCTAGAAACCCTCCCAAGTGGCCAATCTCGGGGCACCTCGAGGTGAAACTGGGAGCAGGACGGCGAGCTGGGTCTGCTCCCCAGGTCTCACCATCTGGCAGGGCACTCAGACAGACACTGACTGCCTGTCTCACTTCGGGGAAGCCACTGGGCCTGTCCTCTTTTGTCAGGTGGAGACACAGACCTGCTGTGGCCCTCAAGAGGAACAGTGAGAACCGAGAACGAATGAGTGTCCTGTCCACCTGCTGGGCCCCGAGCCTGGCCACCCCTCCCAGGCCTGCAGCACCAGCACCAGCCGTTTGCAAGCCCTGGTGTCTAGGAGTCGCTTGAGCAACAGAATATGATCCAGTCTTAAACAGGAAGTTCAGACACACCTGCAGCGAGGATGAACCGGAGGGCATGATGTCAGTACAATCAGCCAGTCACATAAGACAAACACTGTATGATTCCACTTATACGAGGGACCCTGAGTAGCCAAATTCATAGAGACAGAAAGGAGAGGGTGGGTGCCGGGGGCTGGGGCTGGGGAGTCGTTGTTTAATGGGGACAGAGTTCAAAAGGGAAATTTGGACACAGACACACAGAGAAAATGCCATGTGGTGACAGAGGCAGAGACTGGAGCCCAGGCTGATGAGGGCTGCCAGCTGCCCCCAGACGCTGGGAGAGGCCAGGAGCCCTCCTGCAGAGCCCGGGAGGAACTGCCTGCTGCCACCTGCACCTTGAACTTCTGGCCTCGGGTTCGGCCACAGGCTAGGACTCTGCTGCTTGTAGCCTCCAGTTCACGGAACTCACTCTACCAGCTGATGGGGGATAGGAACCGACAGCTTCAACAGGTGTTTCTCCACTGACCCCACGAGAAAGCAAAGGAGGAAATCCGCTGCCCAGGATTGAAAGGTACAATGGTAACAAACTCCTCCTGGATTTGTAGGGTTCTGCATGCTGTTTAACTTTTAATGCAAAGTAAATGTTTCTACATCACGAATACTTTTGGAAAAGAAAAGCAGTCCTTACTCCGAAAGCACAGTCAAGTGTGGGTGAGTGCCCACCTGCGGAAGTGCAGTGCCGGCTCCCCTGGGGGTGCGGATGGCACTGTGTATCGATGTCTGGGCGATGTGTCCTCTCTGAATACAAGGAGGCGGGGCTTGACTTCAAGTTCAACAGAATCGGAAGGTATAACTTGCTTATCAGCGAGAAAACAAGCAGCCACGTGAGGCTTTGGAACAGCCCAGAGCTCTGCTGACCGGGCGCTCCTCACCCACCTGTACACCCAGCCCCGTCAGGTCTTCTTCTCCCAGCTCTGGCTCTGCATCTGTGCAGCCAGATGACTCAGAGGGGCTCTGTCAGCCTCCCCGGATTAAAGGTGAGGAATGGATTGGGAATGGAGGTTCTCTGCTCACTGGAAAAGGCATCTCCAAGCCACACGTCAGCAGCAACAGCGACATGGGAGAGCCACACACACCAGGCACTTGTCTACCTTATAACAGCGAAAATAAAGGGAAGGGCTCTTTAGACTTCACTGTCCCGGGGCAAGCACAAAAGGGTGCCTTGGCCGTTTGAATGGGTTATCTGCACACAGCGATGTTGAAGACCTACAGCTGCTCCCAGCTTGGGTGTGTCCCACACACGGTTGCATTTGCACTGGCGAAGGTGGTCAACTGCAAGTTCAAACAGCAGTCCTGAATTTGAAGGGGACAAATGGACACAGTCTCATTTCAGCCATCTGCATGACGGTGGCTTTTCTTTCAACTTGGATCACTGGGATACTTTTCAACATTTTAAGTAGCATAGTTTTCAAAGCTAATAAACAGATTTTTACATTTCAGTGGAGAGCTTAGCAATACAAGCATGCAGTTTCAAGCCCACTGGAAGCTCGGAGCAATGTCCTTGCCCCTGGGGAGTGGGGAAAACTGTGGAAACCCCATTTCGGTACCAGAACCATCCCAAGGAATGGGAAGAGGCCACAGCATCGAGGGAATTTTGGCAAAACCAGTGGGAAACATTGCTGGAGAGGGTGGGGCCGCCCTGTTCCCACCCCACCCTGCTTTCAGCATTGACCTTTTGATAAGTGGAAATTCTGATGATGAATTCACAAAAATTCTGAACTTGAAAACTCAAACGAAGCTTCAGCAGCTCAATAATGACGGCTTATCATATTCCTAGCTATGTTTCATTAAAGTTTAGAGAAGAGGGCTGCTGAGAAAACATTAGAGGAAACTATTTTGTCTGGAGAGGAGAGAGACTGAGGAATGAAGAGTTGTTATTAAGGTAAGAACTGTCGGTCATTCCGTGCCCCGGGTGGACAGACAGGAAAGCAGGGAAAATGGTGGTTGCGGGGTCCCCTGACCAGTCGGGCAGGAAGGGAACTCTGGACTCCCACAGGCGGCTTCTCTCTGGAGGCCCATCCCCGGAGCCCCGAGGTTTGCTGTGTTCCCTAGCATCCTGTGACCCGACGGTACCCAAGTGACGCCTTTCTGCTCATGCACCCCAGTTTGGGGCTGCTTTCCTCTGGGTCTGTCCTTTTTCCTCTGGGACACTTTCAGCTCACAGTGCTACTTCAGTCTGTGCCCCAGGAAAGGTAACGACAGTCAGAGTTAGGGAAAGACCTGACTCTCCAGGAAACCCGATTCCATGCGCCCTGACGGGTCCAGTGCTTCAGGAGATGAATGGATCTGTTGGACACTTATTTTATGACAGACACTCTGCAGTGTACCATGTGACAGGCATCGTTCTCAGTACTTCCCGGCTGTTAACTGGGTTCCTGCTCTAATGATAAAGGCAAGTGCAGTTACTGACCCTACTTGACAGGTGAGGAAATGGGGCACAGAGAGGAAAAGTGGGTTTCCCAGGACCACACGGCTGAGAAGTGGATGAGATGACAGCAAGTCTGCTCTTCACGTGTGGATGTGAAGTGTAACTAAATACACCTGCGTCGATGCAGGACGGAGCCTCCTGGCCTGCAGGTGAGGGCTCACAGGCCAGGTGTGAATCAGCACAGAGTTCAGCAGCGACAGGACTGTGAGCTCAGCTCCGTGAAGTCACGGCTTTTTGAGCCTCAATCAGACCCAAGCTGTGTTTGTGCAAATGCTGCATCATCGGCCTTGATACATTCACGTTTCTCTAAACTCCAGGGACGTTTACTTCTTCAGGCAGGGCTGGTCCTGTTGGTGGAACCGCCCTCCTCCTTTCCTCACTTCCTCTTCCCCAGCCCTGTCGCTCATGGGCACCAGGGCTAAGCTAAAAGTGTTTCCTGAAGTTGGTACGAAGACTGGGCAATAAAGGAAGTTGGCCCAAAATCTAAAGAGAGCATCTTAATTCAATCAGAGAGCTTTCTCATTGAGCAATCTCTCTCCACCGCACAGATGAAGAAATGCAAGCATGTTTGTGGCTAGGGAGAAGGAAGGGCTCGTTATCGAACAGGCTGCACAGGGTCTGACCTCTGCTCAGCCTCCAAGCTCCCTGTGCAGTGTCTCTAATCGCAAGCACCCCAGGAGAGCTTTGCAAATCTAACAATCAATTTGTAATGAAGAAGCAATGGTAAGTTTAAAAGGTGTTTTTGATCAGTATGCTATTAAAGATTTCACTAACATTCATTTGAGCACGAAGATTGATCATTTTTTATGATATATACTAGAGGCCTGGTGCATGAAAATTCATGCACTGGAAAGGGGGGGGTCCCTCAGCCCAGCTTGCCCCCTCTCACAGTCCAGGAGCCCTCAGGGGCAGGAGGCGACCTGGTGATCAGGGGAAGGTGATGCCCCCATCACACCTCTGCTCTGCTACTGCCAGCAGTGCAAGCCTCGGCTGGCCCTGGTTGCCTGAGCCTCAAGCTGGCCCTGGGTGGCTGGGCAGCGGCCATCTGAGGCTTGCCTGCACCTGGGCTGGCCCTGCTTGCCTGAGCCTCAGTCAGTGGGGGATGAATGAGGCCCCCGGCAGGGCTGAGGGGACTGGGCACCACCATCTTGTGGCTGTGGGCGCCACCATCTTGTGAGGGTGTGATGGTCAATTAGCATATTCCCTCTTTATTATATAGGATATATACATATATACATACACGCATTTTGGCTGTCTCCATTGAAACAGTGGTATTTTTCATTTAATGCATTTTAAAATAATTAGGTGATATAAGCATGATTTCTTGGCAAATACACTTTTAAAATGCGACACTATACACTGTTGGGTTTGGGCTCATCACATACACTAAAGTGTCAATGGCACTTAGGTTCATGTCATAACATCAGAAACAGACAAAAAAAAATTAAAAAACAAAACTAAAAAACACAGTCCTAATCTATTTGGAATGTTTGCATTTTGTTCCTTAATGACTAGTTTTTTAAATATTTATACTTTTATTGGCCACTAAGTGCCAGACACGTTTAATTAATATGCTTTTAGTTATGCGATAGAAAATTCTTCTATCTTAAATGGAAACTATATCATTGTTCCATTCTTTGATATACAAACTGAAATGTTATTACCACTGAGCAATGAGACCACCTGTGGGGGGCTTCAGTGGTATTTTTTTCTGCAAGTTTTAAAACAATTTCCCCCCCCCCAGGGAACAGAGAGGGCACTGCTAAAACCCCAAACACCTGTCCATCCGCAGCCTGCTCTTCATGCTTCTGCTGGACGACAGCGCCCCATCCCATGCTCCTGTCTGTTTCTTCCCATCCTTACCCTGAGGGCCTAATTACACACTGAGCCATGGTTCAGATTTTCTCTAAGTGCTCCTGATCTCAAGGCCCATGGAGCAATGGTGGTCGCTTCCTGTTCCAGCCCGGCTCCTTGGATGCTTTGATAACCATATGTCACTAGTTCTGTTTTCTCCAAGCCAGGAGGGCACAGCTGCTGCCTTGAGCACCAATAAAGGCCCTGGTCAAGCGACGGATGTAGACCCAGATCACTGCATGGTCTGAGCAGAGCATTCCGGCTTGGTCCTGATGGCAATAAATGGTTGCTAAATTTGGGCAAAAACATAAAAAATCCTAGAGCAGTTGAAAGAATAGTGCAGTAAGAGACAGTAAGACTTTTAATCTTTTGGAACCAGAAATTAAAGATTACCTCTATTGCTTAAATTTGGAATGTATTCAAAAGAGCAACCGACATCTTCATTAATTTGTATTCTCCTATTATATTTATTTTGTGTTCTAGCCAATCATAACATTGTTAGACTACCAACTGCTTGACTAATCCACAAAGTTAGCAGGTTTCTGCTTCTTAACACGTCCTTAATGTTCTACTGTCAGGAAATACGGGAAATACAAATCACAGTCTGAGGTGCTTACAAAACAGCCATCCTAAAAATAGCCCACTCACCCACCAACTTCCCCTCGCCTGAGTGTTCAGGAGCCATCCCAGTCCCAGTCTTAGTAAATATTTCACTCTTAGACCCCAGGAATAATCAGTTGCTTCTGAAAATATATTACAAGTAGATGAGGCATGAGATGTTTACTTTTTCCAAAGGAATGTGATAGGATCGAGTGTATTTAGAAGGGGAAGTCTAGCACAATGATGGTGACTTTCTTGGAGCTGTAGGTATTGCTGTCATAATCTGGGATTTTTTCCCCCTGCACATCTGGGTATAGATTTATTTAAATAAGAGCAATGCCTTTTCAATATCCAAACTTTTTTTCTGTTTTGAAACCAAGGTACTATGTCTTCTTGATAAGGGAACATTGAATGTTAAACTTATTCCAACTTTTACTCAAGATGGTACCACGTGTTTCATACTGAGACCTTTCCAAGCCAGTGCAGGACTAACCCAGGGCCTTCCTTGGAACACAGGGCAGAATGTCACACAAGACAAAGCAGACTCTCCTGCAAGATGCCTCGGCTCAAACCCCAGACCCACCACCCGTGGTTGTGTCCCTGAGGCCTGTGGCATAGGCTCTCTGTCTCAGAGTATATAAGGAGATGAGTTCAGCATAGTCCCTCCCCCACCCCCAGACTGGGTTGCTGTGAGGAGTCAGTGAGTGACCGAGTGTAAGATCACTTTCAACAGTAACTGGTTGTTATTCCTACTTAAGGGGAAGCATTGACCTGCCCATTTAATTATGATGGTTGAGTCTCTCCCGAAGTATATGGGCCAGACAGCTGTAACTACTTTCTGTTTCAAAAAGTAAAGACATTTCTTCCATTATTTGGAACATAAGCAAGTACAGTGGTGACTAAACCCTCCTTTGTCATCTGATGTGAACAACAGCTTTTGTCATCAAGAGATCTTGCACTTGGCAAAGTGGACTACGGCCAGGGGTCTTGGAAAAACTAATTTATGGATAAGAAGTGGCTGTGTCTTCTCAACAAAAAGTCTTTGAAAGTTACTGATGTGTCTGTCAGGGCTGAAATTCTTTTCCTTTTAAAGAAGTTTGAGACACCAGATGAAAGACATTAAAAAGTTATAAAGTAGATTTAGTGTTGAGTAGAGTCCAACATTCTCCATTAATTGGGTGGTTTCCAGTGGCTAAGATCCACATCTCCTTGCAGACAACAACTTGAGAGAGGATGGAGGGGAGGACATGGATTCTGGAAGGAATGGGACCAGGGAAAGATATCCATCCATGGGAAAAGCCCATAGAAAGTGTCCAACCAGACACCAAATCTCTCATGTTCCTCTTAGCCAGCTTCATTCCATCAACTTGCAATTCATGTACAACTGGCAAATTATGAAAATGTATAGCCCAATTCATAGGAAATCAAGTGCTCCAGGAGGAAAAGCTGACCCTTCCTGGGAGATGCCTACAGCAAAATGGAAACAATAACAGTCATTTGCTGGACATCTCTCATGCCTAACTTCCCCCCTTGGTGGTTATTGTCCTCCATGTCACAGATTAGGAACCAAGAGGTGAGTAACTTGCCCAATGTCACACAGTGAGTGGACCCTCTGAGACCAGAGGCTGTCCTCTTAATCACTGTGCTCCTCATGGAATTAATGAGGCCTGTTCTCCATTCTCTTGGCACCCTTTACACTCAGTCTGGAAGTTTTCAGACAGCACTGCTGAATCTACAAAAAGGGAACTTGAACTTGACAGACAAGGTCACTACCTTTTAGGACAATTCCAGATATTAACAACATTGTTATGAGCAGAATGTGTGAGGACCAGCATCAATAAGAACACAAATTAGAGAAACGCCTTGCCTTTAGGGTCCAAGTCCTTTCATCTATAAAAGGAAAGGATTGGAACATATGAAGGTACTCTACCCATTCATTCATTCACCCATAAAAAAAGCAAGTCTTAGAGTGTTTTTAATGAGCCAGGCCCTGGGTTCCTCAGTTTAGCCTGCGGGGATCGGGCCAAAACTGGCAGTCCAACACTCCTGCCTGCCAGACCTGCTCATCCTGGCCCCACTGTGTCTGCTGCCACAGCAGCTCGGTAGGCTCACTGCCGCTCCACTGCAGTCTCCAGGCTGCGGCGGCCAGTCGTGAGCCCTGCGTCTGGCACCCATTGGTCAGCTGAGTGGCGCTCCCACTCTGGGAGTGCACTGACCATCAGGGGGCAGCTCCTGCACTGAGCATCTGCCCCCTGGTGGTCAGTGCACGTCATAGGAACCGGTCAACCGGTCGTTCAGTCGGGTGGTCACTTAGGCTTTTATATATATAGATAATAGATAATTACAATGTGCTATGGATGGTGCTGGCCATTCATTCACTCAACGATTATTTGTTAAAGTTCTATTAGGTGTCAGTACAAACTAAACTGGGGAAATCAGGGTGATGTCAGTGAATTGTATCAATGTCAATATCCTGGCTGTGATAACAGCTTTGCAAGATATGACCACTGAGAGAAACTAGGTAAAGGGTTCCTGGATCTTTCTGTATTATTTCTCATAACTGCATGAAAATCTATAATCACCTCAAAATAAAAAGTTTAATTAAAAAGAGTGCTCCAGATGCACTCTTAAGCCAGTATAATGTGGGGGAAAGAGAGACACTTCTATTTTAAATAGAAGTGTTGTTATATTATCAGAGGGGACTGGGCACTTGAACTTCTGAAATAGGCTGTTATTATGCCAAGAAGTGACTAGACGTTTTTGTATGATTCAAGAGCTATTAGAAAGGTTCTGAGGACCGGCTGGAGATTTCCTCCGAGGAGGCAGGAAGCAGCAGCTCGTGGGGCAGGTGAAGAGGCGGGTGAGGGATGAGGAAGACGCAGTGGTTTTCGGCTATATCCTGGGTGTCCTGCTCCTCCTGTGCTGTGTGTGTCTGGTCTGAACCTTGACAAATATCAGTGCACTCAGAGCCCTCATCAGCCAGGGTGTTATCTTCGTCTCTACTTTACTAGACACGTGAAGGTTCAGTCAGCCAGATCGCACACCTATGATGAGGCAATGTCTGAACTCGAACCCACACATTGTGCTCCAGGACTGCCACTCGTAAGCATTATGCTACTGCCCTCATCACGTGGAGCAAATGTGGGCAAAATTACATGAAAGGCTCTATGTTTTAATACCTCAATAACTTTATCATCATCGCCACAACCACCTTCATCATCATAGTCATCAATTCATTCATTCTAAATCCCACCAACATCCTTTGCGCTGTTTGTATCACAGGAATCGATGACTTTTTTAAATCGTCGTGTCAAGGATAGTAATGATCATTTATCAAGTGCATAATACATACTGTAGCAAATCCTTCACTTATCTCATTGTATCCTCTCAACAAACCCATGCAAGTTACTTCTTTTACAGACATGAGAATGGCAGTTGGGAGAAAATAAGTTATCCACGGCTTGTAGGGAAAACACTTACACCCAGAGCCTTCGATCTGCTGCCTGGCCTTTGGCCATCACAGCACAGGGCCTCCCTGACCGGGTTGCCTCTCTCCAAGTGATTGAGCTGGGCAAGAGGAAACACCGGGCCCTGGAGCAATTGCTGACACTGCCCTGCATTCCAACCTTTTCCCTTGATATTCCCATTTATTGGGTGAGTACACCTCAATATTTGTAACTTGTAGTACAAATACCCTTTATTTTGTTCCCTGCAAAATACTCAATTCAAAATTAAGATTGCCAGCTAGCAAATGCAACAGGAGGCCCTTGGCTTTCTAATATTCGGGTAGGTTAAGGACGTCTGCACATCTGGAAAACCATCTCATCATTATCAGGCAGCCAGTGTGCCCCCGATGCATTGTGGATCAGGGAGAGCACAGTGTTTTGTAACCATGGAAACAAAGTGAATTTGAGATGCCCAGAGTAAAACCTCCAGTATCCAGATCACCCTCAAAGATGGCAAAGGAAAGAAAAGCACTAACCTGGCTCAGTGCAGGGAAGTGCTGCTCAAACATGGTGACCTGAATGACACCAAGCCACTACCCAAAAGGGAAGCTGGAGCAACAAAGAGGGGCTCTGCCCCCTCTCTTCCCTCCACTGCCTGGTTTTTCCCACCCCAACCCCTTGCTCTCACTTTTTGTATATCTTTCCAGAAGGGTTATACCATTCAAGAGCCAATGGGAAAGAATCTCCATTCTCGGCAGCCCTCCCTAACCTGGGCATCTCTAGCCACCTGCCACATCTTTGAGATGGGTAAAGCCAAAGGATTTCCTAGAAAATGGGGTCTTTCCTTCTCATGTTGGCAACTTCCTGAGATTATTATGGAGAATGATGCTTTCAGTCATGATGGAATCTTACATACCCTGTGAATCCTTTATTGATTCTGCTGTTGGGAAATGGAGCTGTGTCCATTTCCAAAACTAACTGGGAAAAAGCTCATTTTGTATGAGCTTTACCAGACTCCCCCAAGCCGAGGGAGCCATAGTTCTTATCACTTCATTCTTGACTTTAGTCTTGGAGAGATGGACTATGTTCTTACCATCTGCTCACAGCCTCATCTGTTGCACTGGCCTTAGCTGGATGTCCATCAAGGTAAGAACTTTGGGGTCACAGGTAGTTTCTTCAGTGACTTGGATGAACTGGCTTGTGATGTTGGGTGCCCAGATCTACAACATCCCTGTTGGTGCTGAGGAGGTGTATGGGAATAAGCGGGCGGGAAGCAGAGAGTTTGGAAATGAGAGAGCATACCCATGCTTCCTCCTGGACCTGGCTGCCAAGTCCACCTGGTCTGGGCCTGCACCTGGGTCCCATGGATGGTGGCAGCTCCACCTAAGGACACAGCATGCCTGCTGGTTGCGTGAGAGTGTAGCTGAGGAAACAGCCTGTAATGCTGCAATTACTGTTCATTTGTTGCTATGGTATTCCTGAGGCCTGTTTGGACCCATGAATGTCTTGATTATTTTCAATAACCAACATTCTGTGCATCACAAAGGGCTTTGGACCCATCTTCAGAGGTTGCTCCTCACAACAGACCCACATCAGTAGTGGCCCTGCCATTTAACAAACCAGCACCACTTGGGGTGTTGTTCAAATAACCAAAATGAGGAAGGTGGAGAAAAGACAGATGGCAAATGATATTATCATGACAATGAAGGAAACTCGGCTTCAAGTTAAATTACATTTGACATAAAGTGATGTTTTGACATCAAAGGACATCATTTGATATTGCTGGGGCTTTGACATCGAGTTGGTGTCACAGTTTGGAGGACATATTACTTGGGGAACAAGGTTACTGTTTTTAAAGGGAGTCCCAGAGAGAATAAAGGAGATTGCAATAACTCCATCTGTCAAATCTTTGGTTTCCAAAGAAACTATGTAGAAAATTAACCAACTCACAGCTCAATCTTTTATGTATTGGAGCCTATCTTACCTTATAATAGACAAATATGCAAATTGACCGCACCTTCGCTACGCCCAAGCCACGCCCACCAACCAAGCCACGCCCATCAACCACGCCCACCAGGAAACCGTTACAGGGACGCTGGGGCCGGTGGCTTTCCGGGCGCCTGCTCCTATCGCAGGGACCCGGCTGGGGTGCGGTGCGGCCGAGCCCATGGACCGGAAAGCCGCCCGGGGCTTTCCGGGCCTTGGGCGCCAGCCGGGTGCCTGCTACGATCGGAGCAGGGACCCGGCTGGGGTGCGGTGCGGCGGAGCCCATGGACCGGAAAGCCGCCAGGGGCTTTCCGGGCCTTGGGCGCCAGCCGGGTGCCTGCTGCGATCGGAGCAGGGACCCGGCGGGGGTGCGGTGCGGCGGAGCCCAAGGACCGGAAAGCCGCCCGGGGCTTTCCGGGCCTTGGGCGCCCGCCGGGTGCCTGCTGCGATCGGAGCAGGGACCCGGCTGGGGTGCGGTGCGGCGGAGCCCATGGACCGGAAAGCCGCCCGGGGCTTTCCGGGCCTTGGGCGCCAGCCGGGTGCCTGCTGCGATCGGAGCAGGGACCCGGCTGGGGTGCGGTGCGGCCGAGCCCAAGGACCGGAAAGCCGCCCGGGGCTTTCCGGGCCTTGGGCGCCAGCCGGGTGCCTGCTGCGATCGGAGCAGGGACCCGGCTGGGGTGCGGTGCGGCCGAGCCCAAGGACCGGAAAGCCGCCCGGGGCTTTCCGGGCCTTGGGCGCCAGCCGGGTGCCTGCTGCGATCGGAGCAGGGACCCGGCTGGGGTGCGGTGCGGCCGAGCCCAAGGACCGGAAAGCCGCCCGGGGCTTTCCGGGCCTTGGGCGCCAGCCGGGTGCCTGCTGCGATCGGAGCAGGGACCCGGCTGGGGTGCGGTGCGGCCGAGCCCAAGGACCGGAAAGCCGCCCGGGGCTTTCCGGGCCTTGGGCGCCAGCCGGGTGCCTGCTGCGATCGGAGCAGGGACCCGGCTGGGGTGCGGTGCGGCCGAGCCCAAGGACCGGAAAGCCGCCCGGGGCTTTCCGGGCCTTGGGCGCCAGCCGGGTGCCTGCTGCGATCGGAGCAGGGACCCGGCTGGGGTGCGGTGCGGCCGAGCCCTGGGGGTCTGCTCCTGCAATCGGGTCGCAGGGACGCTGGGTGCAGCTGAGCCCAAGGCCACCGCCCAGGGCCAAGCCCGGACCCTGAAAGAAGGTAGAGGGCAGTGGCCACAGCCAAGGCCTGGGTCCCCGGTGCCGGCAGAAAACTGGTGCAGGCAGCCAGGTGAATGAAGGTCTATTGCACGAATCTTCGTGCAAACGGGCTACTAGTATTCAGAAAATGCTTACAGCTTATAAATAATAATGTATAGTAATTGTTACATATAATATATGAATAATGTTAAAATAACATAATAAAAAGCAACAATATCCTCCCAAGGGTAGATAGATCATGGTATATTCATGCAATGGAATTCTCTATCACAGTAACAATGAGTGACACAGAGCTGCATACATCAGCATCCGTGGACTGCATCCCAAACGTAAACAAGTGCATTGTCAACAATATATTCCACTTATGGAACTTCAAAAACATGCAGGACTAAGCAACATATGGTTAAGGATACTTAGCAATGCGGGAAAATTATAAAGGAAGTTAAGTGAATAATGAACACAAAGTCAGGATATGATGAAGTTGGGGATGGGGAGGGGTGACATCAGGGAAAAATATACTTCACTGGAGGTTTACAGTTGTGGGTATATGAAACAGAGTGTATTCTTATATTATTTATTTTTATCACAACTGTAGACCTACTCTTGCCCATCCCTGTACGGTATAACCTGTGCCTTTAAATATTTATATTTTTTATTGAATTTTAGAGAGAGAGGAAGAGAGAGGGAGAGAGAAAAACATCGATGTGAGAGCAAAGTACAATCATCAGCCTATTGCACACCCCCTACTGTGGATTAAGCACACAATCCAGGCATGTGCCCTGACTAGGAATCGAACCAGCAACCTTTTGGTACACAGGACGACACCGCCAACTGAACCACCTGGTCAGGGCTAATCTCCTACTCCCGAGCAGTTGTGTTGACTTGGGGCCGTGCAGGCCTTCCATCTGCACAGAAAATAACATTCTCTCTACTGATTTGTACATGGGATTATAAATGATTCCCAACCCTAGTGATCATGAATCAGTAATAGTGTAGCGAAGACAAGTGGCTGAATTCTTTGAGTTTTTATCTTTGAAAAAGCAATTGTGAACCAGGATGATGATGACAATGATGATGATGATGATGATGATGATGATGATGATTTTTAAATCTTTAACAGAATGTGTTGGCAAAAATCATACAAAATAAAGTAGGTGATCCATTTTTACATTCTTCCTTTATTTGATTTCCTTGGAACACAGCAAGATCATATTAGAAAGAGAGTACCTACAATTTCCCTCTGCCTCTGATTATACCAGTAGAATGAAATTGGGGAAGAGGGAGCTAAAGAGAAACATTTTTGCTTTTGATTTCAAGTCCTCTCATTACTAATCATCAAGCATCTTTTCAGGTGCTTATTGACCAACTGTCAATTTTGTTTGAAAAGACATGTATCAGGTCCTCTCCCCATACTTTAATTGGGTTCTTTGTGTTTGTGTTGTTGTTGAGTTGTAAGGGTTATTTATTCTGAATATTAGAATGTTATCAGATATACGGTTTGCAAATATTTTCTCCCATTTTGTGGGTTTTCTTTTCAATTCGTGGCAGGTGTCCTTTGAGGCACAAAAGTTTTTCATTTTGATAAAGGTCAATTTATCTACTATTTCTCTTTGGTTGCTTGTGCTTCATCTATCATATCTCAGAAACTTTAATCCAAAGTCCTAAGAACTGACACCTGTGTTTCCTTTTTAAAGTTATAGTTTTATCTCTTGTAGGTCTTTGGCTCATTTTGAGTCAATTTTTGTATATGGCATGAGATAGGGCTCCAAATTCATTCTTTTGGAGACGTCCCAGCACCACTTGGTAAATGGCTTTGGTACCCTAGTTGAAAATCAATTGACCTTAGATAGATGTGCTTATTTCTGGATTCCCAAGTCTATGCTCTTGAACACTGCCTTGATCGCTGTAGCTTTGTAGTAGTTTTGAAATCAGGATGGGTGAGTTCTCCAACAGTTTTTCTTTGTCAATGGTTTTGGCTGTTTTGAGTCCCTTCTGTATGAATTTTTAAATAGTTTGAGCTTCTTGGATACGTTCAGATGTTAAAATGATAACGGGCTCACAGGAGGCTGACAAACCAGACTTGTGAGATGCACAGAACCAGGCTGCTCTGGAAGCCGGCAAAGAGGGGCCGGGGCTATGCTGGACTTGATATGAGGGCTATCCCTTACGTGTCTGTGAACAAATTCTAATGGCTCCTTTGTTTGTTGCAGCATTCCACAGTTGCCAAGTCCTGGTGGGGGCAGCCCGTTGGCAGGGTCCCATGGCTAAGCTTTCGCTATCAGGGAACAAGGAAGGGGGGGGGGCGCTTCTCCTTTAAACTTTGGTATTAGGAGATGGGACTGCAGCAGGTGACAAATTTCACTGCATTTTAAAATGATATGCACTGCACCAATGGGGTAAGTATTTACTTTGTCCTTTCCCTAGACTATAAATCCCTTTAAATCAAGGACTATGCTTTACCCAACATTTTTATCTGCCGCTCTCTGCAAGAAGCATTTCTCCTTAAGTAAAGGGACTGTGTCTTATATTTCTGTATTCCTGGCATCTAGAAAGGCCCCTGTCAAATAAATACATATGGAAGCCAAAGAGAATCTTAACGATTTCCAGCCTGACAGGTGGTGTGATGACCGTCATTCCCATGGTGCAAATGAGCCAAGTGAACCTTCCAGGGTGTCATGTACTACAGTTCACATAAAAGTAATTACAAGGTTGGGGCTTCAGTTCAGGTCACTGGACTCAGAAACCCACAGCTCCTCTGTCTTGTTCCAATGACTTCCTGGTCGTCAATTGGCCAAAACATAACGAACAAATGAAGTAAAGCAGATACCCTGAAAATGGACTATGCTTGAAATGTAGACCCAAATTGAATTTATTCCACAGAATAAAAAAAAACATGTTTACAGCCCTGGCCCGTGTTCTCAGTGGTTAGAGCATCAGCCTGAGCAAAGAAGGGCTGTGGGTTCAATTCCTGGTCAAGGGCATGTACCTGGGTTGCAGGTTCAATCCCCTGCCCCAGTCAGGGCACATGCAGGAGGCAACCAACTGATGTATGCCTCTCTCACATTGATGTTTCTTCTCCCGACACCCCCAATGAAAAAAAGATCCTTTGATGAGGACTAAACAACAACAACAAAAAAGTTTGCAAAGTCTCTCCTGCCTCTCCCAGGGTTTCAGATTCAAATCAGACTGAGCTTTCTTATGCCCTGAGTTCAAGCAGGAGGCCGGTCCTTTCAAGCTGGAAGGAATCAGGTCTTCTGGTCAGATTCCAGTTCATCTTTCATTTCCACTCCTCAGATATTTATAACCATAAGCCCCTAATCTGGTGAAGGAGCTTAGCCCCCACCCCCAAGGTTTTACCCTAAATGGAACACAACCAAAGCTGGGGGTTCCGACTCCCCACACCTCCGACCACTCTCTTGCCCCAGCTTCAGCTTCTCAGTTAGAACATTGGAGAGAAGAAACGTATTTACAATTCAATCCCAAGAGTGGCTATGCATTCTTAAAGACAGACCTTGCTTTTGAAACTTTAAATGTGAATTCTTCTTGAGATTACTATCATACTTTGTTCTTGGGCGGGGGGACAGGGGTGGTGGTGAGAAAGAGCTATTAAGCACCCAAACATGAGGCTTTCTCCATACACTAATTTCCTTCTCAGTTATGAAGGTTATTGTTTGTTTGAACAAAGAGGAATAGGGGCTATTAGTAGCTGTTTACATTACGAGAATGAGGGCACCGGGAGGGGGGTGGGGAGAGACCTCCATTAATGTGCCAGGGCGTTGATTATGGTGACACTGAGAGCCCTAAGAATGAAAGAGGACACCCATATTTTTATTTTCTTTCCGTGTAGTCAAGACTCGGCACCTATCACCTGGTAAATACCACTGACATATTCGAGAGAGTCCAGATTTAGTGTTAAGATTTAGATTAAACAGCAGTTTGATTTAAAAACAACCACCACCACCACCACAAACCACCCTGGAGCTCTGAGGTCAGGTGTGTGCAGTCACCACATTACCGCGTCGGGACGGAAGGGGCCACGCTGAATTCAGGGGCAGTGAGCATTTCTGCCACAGGGTGGTCTCGAGTTCTCCCAAGGAATCCTTGCCTTTTGGGAGGTGGCGGCCTGGGACACAAACTAGGCTTCCCATAAATATTTACAGAGCAGATGAGTGAATGAAATTCACTTGAATTAAACATGACGCATTTGGACTGAGCAGAATTTGCTTTCATTTCGGTGGTTTTGCTGAAACCTTAGAGCAGGGAGTTTCCTCTGCTCTCCCCTCCCTCTGAGCACAGCGCACGCAGGCCTGCTCGTCAGAATATTTCCATCACAGGAAAAAAGGTCGTCTGCATGAATAGAAAACGGCGAGATCCTGTGACGGACTCTCTCCTCTCACCCACTAATTTGACGTTACATCTGGTCATGTGGTTTTTCAAACTCACAGCACTAGTGACAGGTCAGATTTGTTTTGTTTTGTTTTGTTTTTAATCTCTTTGGGGGACACACTCAGCCACAGACCAGAGGGCAGAGTAACAAATGCAGATTAAGTGTGAGGCGGGGTCCAGGCTCTGAATTGGACTGTGTTTAATTTAACAGATAATCAAAGCATTAAATGAAGGCATAATTTGTCAGCCAGAGGTCACCCTATTGTTTCTCGAACCATCAAAGGGGACTGTCGCACTCATTTAATTCACGTGGGAATCAGTGTTTACCGTCTCCGGGTCCTAATGGAAGGGCACGGGTTTTCAAACCGGAAAAATAATCATGGGTGTTGCCTCCAAAGCCACGGCACCTCCTGCGCGTCTCTCCCGAACAGAGCAGGCTGCGTTTCCAAGGGCCCTTTTCTTGCACGTGGAAATATTTACTCACGAGTTTCTGAAGAGCTGCCGGGAAGCACCAAGCACCGCATGTTCAGTCCCAGAAGCAAACTGCTGGTGTGCACACTGCGGTGGTGGGTGGCGCGGTGGCGCAGTGGCCTGCTCTGCCTCCATGTCACGGCTGCATCATCTTTTCCTTCTGAACACCAGGCCTCCATCCGCGGTTCCTGCCGGCCAAGTGCCTTGCTGTGGATCCCTCGGCAGATGCAACCTTTTCTGCTTCAGTATTGGGGACCTACGGTGTGCTGGGCCCTGGCAGAGGGCACACCCCTCCAGGGGGATCGCCTGGCCAGGGGACCCAGGAGACGTGGGTCTCACGCCCACCGTGAGGCCACCCGGAGCTGGGAGGGTCGGCTTTCCACACACGCTGACTTCCATCCTTCAGGGATTGGAACATCCCCTCTGTGAGCTCAAACGTTCAGGTTGCTTGCCAGAAAAAGAAAGTTCCCAGGATTTGGGTTCCTGAAGCTCCGGGCAAGCAGCATTTGCACAAATGGGGGCGGGGGGAATGGCAGGAAGGGGTATGGGGGGGCTCTTCCAAGGGCCTGGTTGGCATGGTGTTCCAATGTGCTTAGATTGCATTTAGACTTTGTGTTTTTAAAAGTGAAATTTTAGCATTTTGCATTTAATCCCCAACTAGAGCTCTTTGGCACGTTGACTTAAAAGGCCTTGAAAGTGCCAAGACTTGGTAGCTTGGATAACATCTTTGGAAAGGTTAAATGAGTCAATTTCCTAAAGCTTTCGTGGGCACAAGCACAGGATTCTCTGCCCAGCTGAAAAAGCCGAGTTCTTCCAGCAAACCCCTCCTTCTTCAGTGCCTCTGAGCTCGGGGAAAGCTGCCTCTGCAGGGCTGGGGGGCTGCTTGACCTCTGGGGGTCTGACAGGGCCTCCAAGACTTTGAGCAAGACTAGGGCGAGGGGGGAGGGGAAATAAGGAGGAGGAAGAGGAAGGGAGAAAGAGGAGCAGGAGCAGGAGGAGGAGTCCTGGGGAACTGCCAGCAGGGGGCGCCGCGGCCCCCAGCGGAGACAAAGGCCATGAGCCCTGCGCTGGGGGAGAAAGGCTGCTCCTCTGAGAGAGTGGATCTGCTGGGGAGACTGCAGTACCAGGAAGGATGGCCCCGCCCACCACCACCACCAAGGAAATCCGAACACAGGCAGCCAAAGAGGGCTGACAATGTGTAAGCCCTCTCCTGCTGAGGGGTGGGTGACCGTGGTGTCTTTTCTAAGATGGTTTCCATGTTCTGCTCTGTCCCCACATTCACAGACCGATTTTCCGCTCCCGTGGCTTCCAGGGGTGGCGTGGATGCGGGGCCCCAGGCCTCCCTGATTCCGAAAGCCCATTCCTGAGCCTCGGTGAGCTGGGCTGAGTTGGGAGGGAAGGCAAACCAGAAAGTCCCGACTTGACTCTGGCAGCACCCATAGCACTGGCAAGGCCTCCCCATTCATCAGCCCGCCCCGAGGCCCAGCCACTCAGGCGGTGACCTCATTCCAACTGCTCTGAAGTGAGTTGGGTGAAACCTTAGCCAGAGGCCCCGGGAAACAGACCTGCCTTCTGCTCCCAGGAATTTGCCGGCACACGCAGGCCGCGCAGGGGGTTTTGTTTGGTTTTGAAGAAAGACCATTATATATTTTTTTCTAGCCCAGGCCACAGGCCATCACACTGGAGTTCCCAGTCCTAAAAACACATTTTCCATACTTTCGGTCACTTTAACCCCGGGCAGGCCTCCTATTCAGTATCAGGTAGGAGCACAATCTCTCAGGGCTGTGGCTCACAGACACCCCTCCTTGCCTCTCTGCGCAGGTCTGTCGCCTGGCTGCGCCAAGGCCTCTAGAAGACACTAGTGCAGACTGGGCCAGAATGCCTGAGCATCCCCTCAGAGTGAGACAGAGAATCTGGTGGACCTGCAGAGTCCTGCGCTCGCCCAGGGGTGCCAGCCCCCAAGGCCTCAGGAGAACAGAAAGGGGGCTGTGATCAGTGTCTGGGCCCTGTGCTCAGGGAAAGCCAGCTTCTCCCAGGGACGTCCACACACAGGCGGCCTCTCCCCAGGAGGCACACCTGGGCTGGCAGCAGAGTATTACACTTCCTCATCCCCTACTCGTGCTGACCCAAACATGTGGGAATTTCACCCAAAGTTACTTCCCCTGGCCACATAGTCAGGTCTTTCCTGACATTTGATGGGTTAAATGGGAAAATAAGTCAAAGCCAACTTTCAGAATTAAATTTCCTGTGTATCTTTGATACCTTACAACAGAAATCCAGAAAGGAGAAAAAGGAACAAGGAGCCAACTTCTCTGGTACTTTCCCTGTGCCCCAGCGAAGCCACAGCTTCCTCCCCTCCCACCAGAGTTGGGAAAGATCTGAATACTGCGATTATGACATCCTGCACTGGGTACATTTTCCCTTTTGAGATAAAAGTTTTATTTCACAGAGAAGCACAAAGCCCCACTGTCATGAACAAGTCAGGGCCTCTCCAGGCTCCAGGACCTTCCAGAGGGAAACAAAAGGCATTAGCTCTTGATTAAAGGAAGTCCTCGGTGGCCCGGTCCTGGGCCTCTGGCACTCTAGCCCCTGGCGCGTCACTGCAGGGCGCTCCTGGAGTCCTCGGACCACAGCCCTGATCTTTCCCTCTCAGGCTGAGGCACTTCTACTAAATCACCACAATCTAATTTCAGAATAGGGTAGATTCATTTTATTTTATTTTTAAATATATATATTTTTATTGATTTCAGAGAGGAAGGGAGAGGGAGAGAGAGAGATAGAAACATCAATGATGAGAGAGAATCATGTGTCTGCTGCCTCCTGCACGCCCCCTACTAAGTAGATCGAGCCCGCAGTATGTGCCCTGACCGGAAATCAAACCATGACCTCCTGGTTTATAGGCCAACGCTCAACCACTGAGCCACACTGGCTGGGCAGGTAGATTCATTTTATAATAAATATCTTAAAAGTGGAATGCAAAAGCTGAATTCGATTATCTCCTGGCTTTCCAGCCGGCACTGACAGAGGGGTCACCAGGGATGCCCCTAGGGGTGTGTGGTCACTGCAGCATTCTTAGACATTGCATGTTACTGGAGATTCTGGTCCTCCCAGGGACATCCCGGGGGGGTCTTTTCAGCACTGAGTGCAGTGAAGCAGAGAACACCCACAGACCCACAGCGGGATGAAGAATGGGAACCCCAATCCCAGTCTCTTACTAGAAGAGGGGAGGGGAGGACACCCCTTTCTCTGCTGTTTCCCTCCTTTCCTTGTGTCCCTTCCCTCCTCGTGGTTGTAAAACCTTTCTTTACAAGAGCAGTGCAGTAACAGCCACACCCTCAGAAAGGAGGACTCTCTGAGGCCCACGCTCCTGGCAGAACCAGGCATGGACTCTGCTTCCTGACCCTGGGAGGCAGCGAGAGGCCTTTTCTGCTCTGAGTTGATGTTTGGGGTCTGGGTTCCCCTAGTCACAGGGTTCCTGTTCCACAGCTAAACACCCCCTGCTTGAGCATCGAACTCAGCTGTTCAACTCCTTCCACCAGCCAACACCTGGGTTCCCCCAGGAGCCTACCACATGGACATCTGTGGGAACCTTCACCTGGCCCAGATCCAACATGCCCTGAACCAAGGCTCTGCACCTGTGACTAATGACACTTCCCCTCATTGCAGGTTCACAGGTACACTGCACCCCTAGTTTGGGAACTTTGGGGGATGAAGCTCCTCCTTGGAGTAACCAAATCCCAACCTCATTTCTACTCCACACTGAGTATGTAAAGATGCTCAGATTCTTAATCCTGGTGCATCCAGAGCCTGGCCTAAGGGGTTACCCAGCAACCCACAGGGACAGTGATGCTGCCCCATGGGCGTCTCGTGCACAGACAGATCGGCTGCCATGTGCAAATCCTGTGAAACACGAAATTCAATGTCACAGACCATGTGGCTCAATACACTTATTAGTACATGGGCTCTGACTCATCCCTCATCCTGGTGCCCTTTTGCAGAATCTCAGCAGAAAATGTACTTGAGGCGGAGAAAAAGGACTTAGAACAAAACGTCAGTGAAATGTTAGAGGCTCCTTTGCTTACTCGTCTTCCAACCAGAAAGACCCCAGCAGGGCTACTGATTCTTCATACATTCTCAGGGGGTTTTGTATAAGGACAAGAGTAGACAAATTCATGCCTACGAGGCAGAGAAGTTCCCCTTTTGTTTAAAAGCAATCAGAAGAGAAACAAGAATATATAACTAACTAGAGGCCCAGTGCACAGATTCATGCACAGGTGGGGTCCCTTGCCCTGGCTGGTGATTGGGGCCACGGGAGGTTGGCCTGCCGGCCCCTGGTGGAGGGGCAGCAGGAGGTTGGCTGTGGGAGCGCACTGTGTTGAGCATCTTCCCCCTGGTGGTCAGTGCACATCATAGCAACCAGTGGACATTCAGTAGTTCAGTCGCATAGGCTTTTATATATATAGAAGTTTAAATACTATCAAATTAACTTTGAATTGTTTTGATTCATTTACTTCTTTATCTGCACACTCAAGTGGGAAATATGAACATTTGAGTCCCTAGACTGCATCTGAGTGGATGGCTGCTTTGGGGCCCTCTTTGGGAGGCTGCTTTTGCCCATCCCTGCAAATGTAGACAGTAACTGTTGACATAAGATTGTGAGCTGGCTCAGAGACCATGACTTTTTTTGGATCGTCATGTATTTTTGTAAATCAAAACCAAAATAAAACAGGAGTTCAGGTGACTGTAAGAAGGGAAGCTCTCAAAATTGCATTGAAATCTGGGGGGGTTACTACAGAGTCCCCAGTGGGCTCTGCAGACAGAACTCAAGTGCAGTTGGTGTTTGCTCCCTGAAAGGAGGTGCAGGGCTCCCCAGTGCAAAGTAGTGATGACACTCACCTGTCCTGGAAGAGAGAGCTCTGCAAAGATGCCCATACACCCCATCCTAATTGGCTGCTCTAAGCCTCCTCCAGGCCCCTTTCAGGCTTGGCAAAGCACAACTATGGCCACATTAAGACTTGAGATCAAATCTGTCTTCAGCTTTATGCTCTCTGCTGTTTTGCTTTTCATTTTCTATAATAACAGCAGCTAGAATTTAGCGAGTGGTCACTGTGTACCTCGTAATTTTTGTGGACACCCCTGTCACCATCATCTCCATTCTACAGATAAGAAGAAAAGTCTGGGGGCACCTGCCTGCAATGACCCCGCTGTCAGAGGGAGTGACATGATTGGTCCAGGCCGGCCCAAGTCTCCTCCTCCCACTCTGCTCATCTGCTATGAGCGGAATCTCACTGCAAGGCTCAGTGAACTGCTTACCAGGCCATTGGGGGAAGAGTTAGGTTTCAACCTGGGCGCTGTCACTCAATTACCTCCATGAGTTTTGGTTTCTTCGGCAGCAGCAGAAGACAGGTCGGACCTGCCTTGCCGTTGTTGCACAATCCCACCGAGCATGATTGCTGGCATTTAGAAGGCACTCAATGAATGTCGGCTCTTGTTGCTGACTCCGATAACCAGCCGGTTTGTGTGTGCTAATCTTGACGTGTTTTCCAAGATCTTGGTGGGAGCTGGGGGAAGTGGGGAGGGGCATTGGGTTGAGGGAGAGCATTGGTTGTAGCAAGATAGAGAACACTGCTCTCCTGCGCCCAGATCAACCAGGTGTGACTGTGACTGCCATATTCCCTGGTCCTTTCACAGTTCCCTCTCTGTACTATGTGCATAAGATTGTGAGCTGGCTCAGAGACCATGACTTACGTCACACAATCATGAGTTCTTCAGCCCAATCGCAGCCTGGGCTGCCCTTCCATCTGCACCCCCACTGAAACAGCCATGAGCTCCGTGGGGCTGGTGGGAACAGTAATGAATGCACCAGCAGCAGCTGGGCTAATCCAGGTGGGAGAACGTGGGCAGGACTCGTCGGCACACCCCTCCTCTCCATATAACTCAGCACACAAGTTTCTCATTGGATGTGATCTGAGTGTAGACGAGTGTGTCTGTGCTTAGACCCTGCCTCATCCACAGAAGGATCTGGTCTTCCTGGGCACTAGTTCAGAGAGCTCTTAGGGCTGTGCTGGTCGGGAGAGAAACTGGGGTTGGGTGTGGGCAGGGGGCCTGTGGGTGCACCCCTGCAGGTGTCCTGCCTAGGCATCTCACCACCTTCATGTTTCTCTCCTTTTGAGGAGTGGCAACTCCCTCCCCACCCCAGCCCATGTCTGTGATTCTATACTTGGGTCTTCATACACCAACATCAAAATCTCCCACCTAGATTGAGGAAAAGATTCCAGCTGGGCTCTCTGCCCTTGCCTGGGAGGATCAGCATGGCCCAGGACCCGCCAGGATGCAGGAATGCCAGCTGCCCCGGGACATCTGCCACTCCCAGTGGATAGACTGGAGCCCACAATGTTCACTTCCTTGCATCCAAGCCTTCAGATCTGTTAGCATCAAATTCCAGGTCCATCCGCTGGATTAGCCTTTCCCCACGCTGCCGTGACGAAAATACTAATAACAGTAACTCCATGAGAATCACACACATGCAACACATACATGAACAGACACACGCATGCATGCATGCATGCACACACACACTTTTCTTTCATTGTGCTCTCTTCCCTCTGTCTCCCAGCATTTCTACTAGTGCATAACTGAAACCATACGCCTCCCATTATACACCCCAGATGATATAATTCTTAAAGAGTGTTTCCTGCATGTTTATACGGTAAAAATATGTGTTTGTTAAAAATAATGTTTAAAGCCAGAAATAACTTAAGCATTGACAGTTTATAAGGGGAGGTTTGAACACCTTCCCCCCTCCTCCCCCATTATTCACGAAAGCATCTTACTGTTTCCATAGATACAAATATACTGACAACGGCAGAGTCCTCAGAGAAATCCACTCCATCAGCCCTGGATTACACGGGGAATGGAAGGGCGTGTGCAAAGGGGAAATTCAGGAGCCACAGCTCACCATCCCTCCAGCTCCTCTGCAGTGGGCTCCAGTTGGATGATAGGGACTTGCAAATGTGCTGTAGGCCCAGAGGAATTGACCCAAACTTGAACCTCACACCTGTCTGCCTACTGCCCCTGCTGACTGGGGTGGGGCTTGCACCAGCTCTGCCACTAGTAACAAGTCTCACTTACAGATCAAAAGAGGTGTGTTCTGGTCAAAAGAGGGAAAAGCCACTATGGTGGTTAAGCCCTGAAATAATGCATCAGGGTGGCTGCCAGGTTGTACTGCATGTTGCTGTGGGGCACTCGGCGCAGCACATTCTCTGGAAAAGGTAACAGCAGAAACAAAACAAAACACAAAACCCTGGGCAGGTTTAGACCCCCTGGGATGCAGTACAAGGGAAAAACCGACAACATCCAGATGCTGTGAAAGAGGAGAAGGCATTCCGAAGAAGGGGGGCAAATGCAGAAGTCGGCAGGTCCAGTGAACATAGATGTGAACCTGAGCTTAACCCTTAGTTCAAAAACCCGAGTTCCACATTCATAATAAATATATTACCTTGATCACCCATTACAGCTTGCTTCTTCTTCTCTTACCTGCTTAATTCAGTCTAGGACTATCTATGGGACTTAAACTTACCTCTGAAATGATGAGTTTTGGAAATTAACAGCGGTGATGGTTGCACAACATTATAAATGTAATTAATGTCACTGAACTGTGCTCTGAAAATGGTCAAATTGGCACAGTTTACATGTTTTAACACAATAGAAAAAAATTTTAAGTAGCCATACACAGTCTAAGAAAATGTGTTTAGTTTCGCTAAAAATAGAGGAAGGGAAACAGAAATTGTATTGTCAGTTATTCTATATTTTTTAAATGCATATAACAGAGGTCACCTTTTTGTCTACAACAATTCAAGAATAAAATTAAACGCTTTACTTATATGAAAAAAACCATTTGCCCTCTGGAGGCCATGGTTGGAACAGATGGTATCTCCTTGGTGAAATGTCGCCCTCCTCTCCTTGTGCTGTGGCTTAAGGTCTGTGAGGATCTGTCACCAAGAGGCCTTTGGGTGGAGACTTGTAAGGTTTCAGGTGTTTGGTCCTACTGATGACACCACTTACCCCTTCACTGGGCAGCTAATGCAGCTCTCTCTGAAGGACGGCACCCGTTACCCAGAGTTGCCGTCTTCCAGTTCAGTTTGATCTGATCCTGGCCAGTATTATTCAGAAGGATCCTAGGAGGGCAGGGGTGGATGTTCAGGCAGTAGGGGAGCTGTTGCCACTTACAGAGGGTCAGGGACACCTGATAGATGACTTGTATACCCTAGACCATGTCTCTCTGTGATCCGGGTAGAATATCAGAGATCTGTTTTCAGTCTTTCCACCATCCCTCTTCCAAAAAAAAAAGACAAAAAAGGGAGCTTGCTAAATGTGGTTAAAAGTCCAAACTTACACGACCTAAATGTCTACTAGATATCACCATATTCTATGTAGATACTGGCAAAGTTGCCACTCCTCATAACAGAAGTCAAGCTGACTATCTGAATAGAGAGATTGTGTGGATTGCAATACTTCCCTCATTTTTCCAAGGTCATCTACAGAGGCTATTTCTACCCATTTACATTAAATTGCCCTTTATGAATGTGATTACTATTCGGGTATGTGGATATTACTGAAAAGATAAAAATGTGACCAATTATTTTTCCCACTGAGTGCATGAACAAGGATAGTAAAAACTCAGAATTTGCTTGGAGAACAAAATCCACCCGTGTAACGCCTCATTGTGTTTTGTACCACCCACTTTGTGTAGCTGCTGTCCCCTGTGGTTAAAAGGAATTTAACCTTTGCTCTCAAATGGCAGCTGAACATCAACTAACCAGAAACCAGTAAGGGTATTTCTTAGCAAATGATCATTTGTCTTGGCATTAGGAATTATTAAAAATAGTTAAAAATATGGATGGATGGAAGCCAAGTGGATGAACAGAAGGGTGGATGGATGAGTGGATGGATGGGTAATGGGTGGATGATGATAGATAGATGAATGGATGAATGCACAGGGACAGGTTGGAAGGAAAGTAAAACAAAACCTGTAAGACTTGGTTGACTCAGTGGCAACTTAAATGTGGAAAGGTAATTTACATGGACTACAACTGTGTTTGTAGTATATTTTATTTTTTTAAATATATTTTATTGATTTTTTACAGAGAGGAAGGGAGAGGGACAGAGAGCCAGAAACATCGATGAGAGAGAAACATCGACCAGCTGCCTCCTGCACACCCCCTACTGGGGATGTGCCCGCAACCAATGTACATGCGCTTGACCGGAATCGAACCTGGGACCCTTCAGTCCACAGACTGACGCTCTATCCACTGAGCCAAACCGGTTTTGGCGTGTTTGTAGTACTAATGTACTTAGCAATATTTCTCAAAGCATGACCTATACTCTACATTTGTCAAGAAATTGGGGCATTTGTCAAAAATGCAGACTACCGGGCTCCTCTTGAGAACTTCAAAGTTAGAATCCCTAACGTGGGTCCAGGAATCTGCATTTTCACAAGTCCTCCATGCACAGAAAAGTTGAAAATCACTCAGAGGTAGTGTTGCTAAATCAAGGAAATAAAGCAGCTTTATTATTATTTTCAATTTTTATGCCTCTGGAAAAGCTAAGGGAAGGAAAAGGAGCAAAGTCTCTCATTAGGAATGACACCACAGGCACACGAAGTAAAAGCAAACAAATTTAGATGGGTCACTCGAGAACAGACTGATCACACACGCTGGTGATCACCCAGCACTCCATGCTGTAACACAGGAAATACTTCTGTTAGCCTAAAGACACTCTGTGCAATAATTTGAGGATTATATGAGCGGCATCTGCCATCTCCATATGGGGGAATAGTGAATACTTTTATAAAATGATACTTTCTTTCACAGAAAATGCATCTTGAACATTTTAATACAATGCAAATGGAAATTATACAGAAATATCAGTCTATCCCCATCAGTAATGCAGGGACAGTTAATTCATAGATGGTAGGGCACATGTGTCAGGAGAACGGAAATTTATTTCAATACAAATGCCTAGAGGCTTAGAGCATTGTGTGCATTTAAATTTAAAAAATGGCATAGGTGTGTGTTCGGTATAAATGACTAGAATTACAGTATAGCTTATGAATTCTGTGCATTTCAGAAATAAATTCCCGGAAGCTAATGACTTTAACACCAGCGTGTGATTCAAGCTCCAGTTTCAACATTCATCCTCACAACACTCACGGATGCGCAATCCATTCTCAGTATTGACTCTGGGGCATTCTCCACGAGACAAGCACAGTGTCAGGAATGCATTTATTAACCCCTCTTCCACGGCATCATCTTCATTTCCTCTCTAGCTCAGCCTAACGGCCAGGTCCCGCCCAGCTGAAATACCATGTCCGTGGTGACAATCTGGAGGGCCAGGGAGGATTTCATTGTGTGACGTCACAGCAGATTATATGGCACATACATATTCTGAGAACGTGATGCTCCCCCTTAAAGCTTACTCTAAGACAGGCAGACAGGAAATTCCATCTCTCCCAAACATTCAAGATATCCTCATATTTCAAATACGTGAAAATGTATTTGGTTCGATGAACCCTCTGAGCCTGTCTCCCTGTTTGTAAATGGCAATAATACCTGTTTCCAAGGCTGACTGATGCTCACCTGGCGTGCCTGCTGCCATGTCTGTATCCACTGTCCGCTATGGTTCCTTGATACCCAGACGGGTTGTTAAATGTTTTGAATGTCACCTGTGCCTATTTCATACAAGTGCTTACATCAAATGAAATCATGATAACCATTATTTGTGGAAGGAGATGTTTAATAAATTGGAGGTCATATAAACTAAGTCCTTAAATGATAATTATGTCAAGTGAACTGGAGGTGAGAAAGTGGGATCCAGGTGCCCTCACCCATAAGCAGCACGGTTTGGCACACGCTCACCCATGCTCTGACCACTGTAAAGGTTGCCCACCAACTTCCGAGTCCTCAACACTTTCCTGGGAGATTTCCTAAGTGATTTTCCTTTTTCAACATCAGGTCGGCCTTCTCTGGACCTAGACTCCCTCTGCATCAAATGGGTAGAGCAGGAAGCCTTCCCAAGCTGGCCCTCGGGTCCCTGCTGTTGTGAACATAATTTCCACATTTAAAATGAGTGAGGAGTCTCATGACATCACTAACAAACAGATAAACCTCTGCAAAGCAAAATGTAACCTATGACCCCATTTATTGGACTGCTGTCACCTCAGTGGGACATGGTCATTGGCAAACTAGACTCTTTCCAAAAGGTAGAAACAGGGAGGGAGAGATATGAAAATGCTAACACACAGCACTAATCTGAGGACTGAACGCAGTCAGCCTGGGAAGCCAGGTTTACAGAGCATCGTCATGGCAGACTCAAGTCCGTCCACCACATGGAAAGGAAATTGCACTTACTTTACAAGGCTCTGGGGTGGGGGCTGGGGAAACAGGATTAGGGTAGAAATGGAAGTCACCGTGAGATAGATTCTAGATTAATGTAAGTTCAAATTTTAAAAATGAAAGCCTTTTAAGTTGAAGCTTGTTTGCTGTGGCCTGGAGAGTTCTGGGGCTGGTCTTGATTAGGCCCAGGCCAGGGAATGCTCGGGGGTGTTGTGGAGCACAGGCAAGCCTTTGATCTGTGTTTGAGTTACATGGACTCCCAATGTTGAGATCCAAGGACTCTAAACTGTGAGCAAAGAAAGATACTAATCTTTTCCATTTGATATCTTATGCTCAAAACCTGCCATCCGTTAAAAAGTTTGCATTAACTCATTGGTGGCTATTTGGAAAGACTGTTAGACACCAGTCATTTTACCATGGGGATAAAAGACACTGTTTAGTCCTAGCCGGTTTGGCTCAGTGGATAAAGCGTCAGCCTGAGGACCAAAGGGTCCCGGGTTCGATTCTAGTCAAGGGCATGTACCTTGGTTGCAGGTGCCTCCCCAGCCAGAGTCCTGGTCAGGGTGAGTGCAGGAGGCAACCAATCGAAGTGTTGCTCTCACATCGATGTTTCTCTCTGTCTTTCCCTCTCTCCTCCCCTCTCCCTAAAAAGATCAATGGAAAAATATCCTTGAGTGAGTGACTTGTTTTTAATTCTGGTCAGGGGCACATGCCTGGGTTGCAGGCTCGATCCCCAATAGGGGGCGTGCAGGAGGCGGCCAATCAATGATTCTCTCTCATCATTGATGTTTCTATCTCTCTCTCCTCTCCCTTCTTCTCTGAGATCAATTTCAAAAAAAAAAAAAGTGAACGTCCCTGATTTGGGGGGTTTATATTCTAACAGGAGGATAGAGACAATTTTCAATATACACAACGAACACTCAATTACACGGTGTTAAAAGAGTCATGAGAAGAAAAGGGAGTCAGCACACTGGAGGTGCAGATGTGGCCAACATCCGCACACTGAGAGGACTCAGAAATCCGTGAATCCCCAGGCAGGGAATTCGATGGATGGCTGAAACCCATAATACTAGTAATCGCAACCTTCCCTTGCTTAATGTTAGTCATTGAACACTTTGTCACTAAACTTATCACCAGTGGCCCAAATGGAGAGCAAAACTGACAGGTTGGAATCTCACTTCTGTTACTGGTGGCTTTTCTCCCCATGCGTTTGCTGGAGGTCAGATGTCAACAGGAGCTCAGGAGACGGAAGGCAGAGGAGGAGAAAGAATTCGGGTACATCACAGGTGGAGGGGCTGGCTCGGCCGGCCCAGTAGCTGCCCTGCCCTTTTCTTAGAACTCTAGCAAGGAGCTCAGTTTCATAAGAGGCCGAAGAGATGTGGTTGACTTGGGACGCGGTGCAGCAAACTGGCCCAACATGTTTGGAAGTAATTTGGCATCGTGCACCAGTGCTATAAAAAGTGCTCAGGTCCCACAGCCTTTTCACCTTAAGTCTTAAATACGTGCACTGTTTATATCATGATAAGAGGAATCGCTACCTATAAATAATTCAGCATACAAGCAAAAAGAGCAGCAAATGAAAGAAAACATTTCCATAATTCCCATCCTCTGTGGCCAGTGTCTTGTATGTTCTCTCAGACTTTTGGAAGTCAGATGTGTATGTGCATGTTTGTGTGTCTAGTAGAATATTGTGTGTATGTGTACAATAGTATATAGAAGTCTGAAAGATACCTAGACATACAGTATCTTAAAAATAACTTCACACACGTTCTGTTCTGTGACTTACTATGACGTTACAGACATTTGTGTATGTCAGCACAGCAGAGATCCTCATTTTCATTTGCAGCAGTATAAAATTCCATATATGACAATAGTGCATTTAACTTTTTTTTTTTTCGGGCGCCAGGACCAACGATCACCAGCTGCCCAAGTACCAAAAATATTATGCTTCCAACATCTCTTGATGTGGATTCCGCACGTAGAGCAATCAGGCTGCTCTGTGTGCGCCACTCACCGACAGAGGCCCTTTGCCATCTAACCTCTTTCTGATGAACATTATCTTTTTCAAACTTTACGTGTAAAAAAGGTTCTACAAGACATAGTAGGCATGCATGTAATAAAAATAAAACCGAGTGTGTGCTGAGTGTTAAAGATAAACCATCAGTGGAATTGCCACGTCAGAAGCAGCACTTTTCACATTCTGATATTTAGTTTTCCTCCCCCAGTGTGGTGTCACGTAGCAGGAGGTGCCTGTTTATTCACATGTTCGTCATAAAATTGGTATTAATAGCTTAGTCTTTGGCAATCTAATCGCTGAAAATTAATATCCTGTACTCTTAATTTGTATTTCTATGATTGTTGCTAAAAATTAGACACACACAAACGGCTGGTGAATGTGTGAGATGCTATTTCTGGGCACCAGTTGTCTGTGTTTTGCATATTTCTCTTTGCTTGACTTCTCCATGACTTTTTGACTTTTATGTATCAGATTAATACATTTATTGGATGAATTAAGCATACTTTTCCCATTTGTCAATTTTTATGAGATCTTTGGCCAAATCTATTCTTTTTTTCTTTATATAATATTTTGGTCTTGGTCTCATGCTAATACAATAACCTCCACACCCCAAAATTAAGATGATAACCTCTTATTTATATATTTCATTTTCATATATTTAGCAAAAGTAGGTTTATAGTTGTTCACATAGAAAATGCAATAGTTAATACAAGGATAAACTGTTTTGTGTATTCATAACTGTGAATCTACTTTTACCTACCCCTATATATTAATCTATCAATAACTTATTTTATAAATGTTGTAATGTAGGCAGCCAACTTCTTCCTTTTTCCCTAAAGGTTATCCAATGTCTCTCTTTATTGTATAATCAAATGTTACTCCTTTGACTTTAAATATAATCTTTATCATACAGTTATAAAATCCCCAAATGGGCATGGGTCTATTTTTGTATTCTTTGTTCAAAAAAAAAAAAAATCACCTGTCTCTCTGCCCATTAGACTATTCTGGGATAGCTAGCCTTCCTTTAAAACTGCAGGGTGTGCCCTGGCCTGTGTTGCTCAGTGGTTAGAGGGTCAGCCTGTGCACTGAAGGGTCTGGGTTTGATTCCCGGTCAAAGGCATATACCTGGGGTTTTGGACTCACTCCCCGCCCCCTATCAGGGTACATGCGGGAGGCAACCAGTTGACGTGTCTCTCTCTCCCTCCCTCCCACTAGCTAAAAAGCAATGGGATAAAAAAAACTGCTGGGTGGATCTTTGATAAGTTGTCAATTTTGTCACAGCTTTTGGTAATTGGTTCTATGTATTCTAAAGAAATAATTGGGAAATACACAGTGCAAAGGTATTCTTTGAAGTGTTGTTTCTTGGTGAGAAATTGAAAGCAACCCAGTTATCCAACAAAAGGGGAGTGGCCAGTCGTGTTAGATGACTGTGCAGCCACGAAAACTAACAAGCGTGAAAACCACATAGTAAAAACAAAGAATCAGGATATGAAAGTGAATGTACTAGTATATGATCACCTGAATCCTGTAAGACAATGTGTATGTGAGAGACAAGGTCCCCACCACGCAATCATATGTGATTGCAGATGGTTTTCTGTCTGACGTGGTGTAAGGACCACAGCAAGGGCTCCCTGATTGGCTGCCTGGTTCTTATTCAAGCTCCACCATCTGCAGGCTTTATAACCATGGACAAACCCTACAATCTCCCCGTGCCTCAGTTTCCCCCTGTATCAGCTGTGGGGATCAAATATATTAATAGTTATGCAGACACACGAGCATTTCTGGCACACAACCTATACTATGTGAAGTGTTCGCAAGTTTTTAAAAAACAGATTAAAAGACAGAACAGTGTTCATTATTTTCTTCCTCAAATGCATCCCATAAAAACGCCTGCTTTAATAATTGCATCTGGCTGTTCCTTAACGAAAAGAATAAACTGCTGAGAGATACAATCGAGCTGGGAAATACGAGGGACAAGATTTCAAAGAAGCGAGACAAGCTCTTTTTCAAATAAGTTACCTTCTCTAAACCAGCACATACTTGCACAAGAGCCCTGACACCTGAAAGGGAGGGACAGGGAAGGCCACAGGAGAGTGACGTGTGTTGCAGAGAAGCGGAGATGCAGAAAGAACAGTCTCCACTCCTTGGGAAGACGAGTCCGAGTAAAAGTGGACTAGCGGGCCCTCTGTCCCAGAGCGGGGCTGCCCCGTTTCTTCCCAAACGGGCTGCTTCCTTCCCTTGTGTTTATTTCACCATCTTGATGGGGAAATATATTTCCATTCCTGGGGCAGAGCAGGAATATTTTAGGGCATCCTAAGTAGTTTCATCAGGGGACTGAGCCCCCGAGCATTTAGACTCGGCAGCTGTCTGGCATGTTCTGCAGGCTTTTGCTCTGTGGTAGTTATTTCTGCCTGGACAGCCTTGCTTCCCAGCACAGTATTTCAGTCTGCGTTCCTCAGGCTGCAGTACTTTTCATCAACAAATAGAGGTTTCACTGTAATTGTTTTCCGTTCCCCCTCATTCCCGGTCAGAGAGCTCTGTCTCTCCCTGATGGAAAGTGTCTTTGCCGCTGGAGCTCCCAGCTGCCTGTGGCAGTGGTGGTGGCGGTGACTTGCTCCAGTCCTCCTAGGCTGGGATTTAACACCCACCAGGCCCTGGGCTGCGCCTGTGAGATGAGGGGATTGGCTTTGCCTTGTGAAGCACTTCCTGTTTACCTAAGAGGCTGTGCAGGGAAAAAGCCAACCTCTGAGGGAAATCCCGGTAATACCTGTCTTCCTACCTCGCTCCCTGCACACGTTACAAAAATCAACCCTCAGAACAGCTAGAGAACAAAAGGGCCGTTTTCATTCTACAGACAAAGAAATGAAGGCAGGTGACAGAGCAAAGTGAAGCCCTCATCTTCAGGAGATGTGCCCCAGGAAGCACCAAATGAGGGACGTCTGCAGGAAAACTTAACACAGGACCTTGAACGTCTACCAGTACTCAGTCCAAGACACTTCTCCGCACATAGTAGGTGAATCAAACTAAAATTAGGAATAAAGTCAAGGCCTCATGCAATTGGGGCTGACGGAGGAGGAATCACAGTGGGGAGAGGGTCTCTGCATGCTCACAGCGGAACCCAGAGATTATTTGTGATGCGTCCTAGAGTTGATGGCAGACAAACTGAGTGGAGATTCACAACACTGTGGAGTCCAGGACAGAGGCGGGATGGAATCCACCTCCTACCGTGGTGTGCAAGCTCCTTCTGGCCCACGGGGCTGACACTGCAAAGGACTAGACTGAGTGACCAGCAGACCCAGATCCATTGATGTTTCTCTCTCTCTCTCTTCTCTCTCTCTCTCTCTCTCTCTCTCCCTCTCCCTTCCATTCTGAAATCAGTAAAAATATTTTTATAAAAGATACCAATGGCATATTTCACAGACTTGGAACAAATATTCCACAAATTTATATGGAGCCCCAAAAGACCCCAAATAGTTGCAGCAATCTTGAGAAAGAAGAACCAGTTTGGAGGGATCACAATGCCAGATATCAAACTATACAACAAAGCAACTGTAATCAAAACAGCCTGGTCCTGGCACAAGAACAGACATATAGATCCAGGCAACAGAACAGAGAGCCCAGAAATCAACCCACACCATTATGCTCAATTAATATTTGACAAAGGAGGCAAGAGCACACAATGGAGTAAAGACAGTCTCTTCAATAAATGGTGCTGGGAAAATTGGACAGATACATGCAAAAAAATGAAACTAGACCACCAACGTACACCATACACAAGAATAAACTCAAAATGGATAAAAGACTTAAATGTAAGTCACGGAACCAGAAAAATCCTAGAAGAAAACAGACAGTAAAATCTCAGACATCTCATGTAGCAACAGTTTTGCTGATATGTCTCCTAGGGCAAGAGAAACACAGGAAAAATAAACAAATGGGATGACATCAAAATAAAAAGCTTCTGCACAGCAAAAGAAACCAGCATCAAAATGAAAAGGGAACCCACTGTATGGGAGAACATTTGGCAGTGATGCATAATGGGTTAATTTCCAAAATACAAACAATCCAATTAAAAAACGGGCAAAGGACCGAAATAGACATTTCTCCAAAGAAGTCATACAGATGGCCAATAAACATATGAAAAAATGCTCAACATCACTAATCATCAGAGAGATGCAAATTAAAGCCATAATGAGTTAGCACTTCACACCTGCCAGAATGGCTACCATCAGTAAATCAACTAACAAGTGCTGGCGAAGTGCTGGTTGGGGAAGAGGGAACCCTTGTGCACTGCTGGTGGGAATGCAGACTGGTGCAGCCACTGAGGAAAACAGCATGGAGTTACTTCAAAAAAATGAAAATGGCACTGCCTTTTGACTCAGCAATCCCACTTCTAGAGATATATCCTAAGAATCCCAAAACACCAATTCAAAAGAACATATGTGCCCCTATGTTCATAGCAGCATTATTTGCAATAGCTAAGATCTGGAAACAGCCCAAGTGGCCATCAGTAGATGAGTGGATAAAAAAAAGCTGTGGTACATTTATACAATGGAATACTATGCAACGATGAAAAAGAAGAAACTCTTACCTTTTGTGACAGCATGAATGGACCTGGAAACTATTATGCTAAGTGAAATAAGCCGGTCAGAGGAACAAAAATACCATATGATTTCACTTATATGTGGAATCTAATGAACAAAAACTGAGGAACAAAATAGAGACAGGTATGGATGCATGGAATAGACTGACAGCTGTCAGAGAGGAGGGAAAAGAAGGACTGGGGATTGAGGGGGCAGGGGCAGACTAGAAGGGATCAATGCGGGGGGGGAAGGGACATCTGTAATACTGTACTTAGAATAATACATTTTTTTTAAAAGGTGAAGGGATTAGTCAAAGGATATATATGCATAACCCATGGACACAGACAACAGTGTGGTGATGACCAGAGGGAATGGGGGCGTGGAGACGAGGGCTGGGTGTAGGTGGGTGAAGGGGAATGGGAATGGGGACATCCATGATAATGTCAACAATAAAAATAAAGTTATAAAAAAGTGACGATTCAGTGGTGTTTGGTACATTCATGATGTTGTGTAACCATCACCATACTACTAGTATTTCCAGAACTTTTTGTCACCCCATTAATAGTACCTGATACCTCTTGGCAGCCACTCCCCAGTCACCCTCCTGACCCCAGGGTTCCCTCAAACTTGTTTTCTGTCCTGATAGAGTTGCCTATGCTGAACATCCTAGAAATAAAATAATACAATACGGTGTCTTCTGTGATGGGCTTTTTTCACTTAAAATGTCTTCAAGGTTCATCCATGTTGTAGTGTGTCAGACCTTCCTTTTCGTGGCTGAGTGATATTCCCTTGTACAAATGGACCCCATGTTCATCCCTCATCAGTTGATGGACCCGGGGTTCTTTTCACCTCTTGGCCTCTGTGATACTGCCGCTATGCGAATTCATGCAGCAGGTAGAGCTTTTTTTTTGTTTTTTGTTTTTTTTTAATCCTCACTTGAGGGTCGTTTTCCCATTGATTTTTAGAGAGAGTGGGAGAGGGAGTAACAGAGAGTGAGAAAAACATCAATGTGAGAGAGACACATCAATTGGCTGCCTCCCACATGCAACCCAACCAGGGCCGGGAGGTATATGCCCTTGACCGGAATCGAACCCAGAACCCTTCAGTCCACAGGCTGACGCTCTATCCACTGAGCCAAACTGGGCAGGGTGAGCATTTGTTTTCAGAAGCTCTCCAGGCAGCCCCATCCTCCTGGTCGGGAGGTGACATGAATGGCCCACAGGTATGCAGCTGTCAGTGCTGGAATAAGAATCTCACTCCAGAGCCTGTGCCCTGAGCCACCACCCTGCCATCTTCTGGACTTGCCACATGCCACCGAAAAGGAGAGTTGCTCAGCCCCCCTCAGACACACTGTGGAAGCTTTAATCCTTAGTGCTCCCTGGGGGCCAGGACTTCGCCTGAACTCTGACCACTGCAATGCAATTGCCCCCGTCCCAGCTTGTTATAACCCTAGAGAAAGACCTGCCAGCTGGAGGGCTGTCACAGAGCCGCTGGGCCTTCCTGTGGACTCAGGTGGGGCCCTCGGTCTCCAGGAAGCCATGACCTCCACCTGCTCAGAATCAAAAAGACAAGTTTTAGAAGAACCAAGGGTAAAACTCAAGGATGTGCAATTGGAATGACCTGAGTTTGGGGCTTGGCACAGAGAAATGTGCTTGCTGTAGGAAAGGTGACCATTTTGGAGGGGCCTGTCCAAGTTGCCCGGCTAGACCTGCCCCTCTGGGCCCCTGGCAGGCAGTCAAACCACAGATGGATGGAGAAGTGATAGCCAGGCCGTAGGGTGTGAAGATGTGTCTCTGCATTTACCTCCTGATCCCAGCGTCTTCCTCTGGCTGAATTTTCTGAGACCGTTCCTCAGCAGCAAAGGGCAGCTGTGCCCAGCCAGTTCGGGGTCCTTGCTTCTTTGAGGAGAGGGGATCGAGGTGTAACTATACAGAAGCTTCCAGAAACACAACTATTTTTAAGACTGGCTGTTGTGAGCCTCCCTAAGAAGCTCAAGGTTGCTTTTAATAGCCTTAGAAAGGAATTAACAGTCTGGAAGAGGAAGGAAAAACTCAGAACAGGCCTTGCAGGTGTGAACCCCGGGGGCACGGTCTCCTGGTGTGATGTGCAAACAAACCACTGCCAGGAAGTTTCTCCTAGGCCAGAGCCAGGACTGCCTGGGACACCTGTGACTACTGCTCCTTGTCCTCCCTGAGCCCCTTCTCAGGCCGAACCCTGCGCTGAGCATTTCTTACCCCTTAGTATCTGCCTTCAGCATGGCTGAGGCCCTAATGAAACCACGGCCAATGGGACAGCCCACACCAGTGATGGCGAACCTATGACACGCGTAGCTATTTCTGATGACACGAGGCCGCTAGGGCGGCCGCATGCCGAGGATGAAACATTTGCGAAATAATGTTTTTTCCTCAAAGTGATACACTACCCGAGTTATGCTCAGTGTTTTGGCGAAGTTTGACACACCAAGCTCAAAAGGTTGCCCATCACTGGCCCACACGGAGCCCTTTTCCGAGCCTGACAGCGCCAACCATCTGTGCCACACGATTTCATGCATAATTGCTGTGCCACTTCGGTGCCTAATTGTTGTGTGTGGTTTCCCTCCCCCACCCGACCTAGACTAATGGTACCCACTCTCCCAGAGGTCAGAACTGTATCCACAATGCTGCACCCGTTCCCGTTCTCCAGGCCCGCAACACGGAGCCGCCGCAGGTGAGGAAGCCTTTCATGAAGTCGTGGGGAACAAACTTGGGATTTGCAAACCAGCGCGGGAAGTCAGGGGCAGCAGGTAGAGGGCTGTTTCCTTATTCAGTGAAGGGCAGCAGAGGGGCAGAGAGAAAAAGCCCGCATTTGACCAGACAGGCGACCTCAGAAAGGACAGGGCTCCCCCCTCCCCTCCAGTTCCAGCTCCCAGCATGGCCAAGCCTTTGCCAGGTGGCCCAGGCTGTCCCTCCCACTCTGGGGTCATGTGAAAAGATGTAACTGCATAAAAACTGGAAGCTGGGTCAATTTTTAGAAAGAACAGCGAAATCGGTTCACGCTCTGGCTCCGGCTCCTTCCCTCAGTGACTTGTCTCGGGTTTTCTGAGGGTCTTGGAGGGGAGGACTGGGCAGCACTGCTGGCCTGGAGCGGAGGAGGGTCCGGACAGGAAGCCCAGAGACCCCAGGGCGGCTGCCCTCACACGGCTGCGTGCTGTCCCTCCCAGGCCGGCACAGATTCGGTCCTGGGGCAGCACCGCCCTGCAAGAGAGGCTTTCGTGCCTGTGGCCTCTGCTGCTTCCACACACCTTCCACTTCAGGCCCCAGGGTTCTCCTTCCTGCCCAGCGCAGGCCCCCACCGCTTTCCCCCAGTTCCCAGGGGCAGCTCCTTGCCTTGATGCCCCGAGAGGCTCCCTCAGTAAACCTAGCACGTCCAGGGAGCACTATCTCTGGTACTCGGCTATCCGTGTGGCAGGTCCCATGCGCTCCCCAGAACTCGGCTAGCTTCGTTCTGGCACAATTTTACAGGTTAAATATGTATTTTGGTATATTTGGAAGGTTTGGGGTTTGTGGTTTTTGTTTTGTTGTGATCATTGCCTCAAAGCAGCCTGACCTGTTGGGGGCAGGGAAGCGGTTCTGGTTCTGTTGGGTCTTCCCTGGGACAGGGTGCTGCATTAGTTAAGGGTGCAATTCATTATTCATTGAGCATCTACCTGCGCACGATGCTTGTGCTTCACACAAGAAACGCAAAAGCAAGACTATCGAGGCATTTATTTCAGGCTCTAAATGCCGGTCACTTCTCCACGCGTGACCCTGGAGTATGGCTTCCGCATGTCCCCACAAATGCAATTGCATGGGCCAGGTTAGACCGCTGTTGGCACCTGTAATCTCACTGTGGTTGCTTTTCTCTGACGGCAAACACCTGTGGGCAGCTACCTTGTGGCAAAGACACTCTTTAGGCGACGGGCGAGTCTCCGCGCCGCAGTGGAAGAACGAACGCAGAAACAGGGTCCCTCTACCACTGCGGCCGCGGTGCGCGTATCACGTCTTGTTCTTTAAGCCACTGAGAATTATCTTTGCCAGAAAGAGACCCTGATTGGAGGGGACTGATGAACAGATGCGCCACCAAGAAGAATAGGGGGAAAACAATTCGTTGGCTTCACTGAAAACTCTTCAAATACAAATAAAAAGCAGGGAAGCACATAGATGCCTGACGACTGAAGAGGAAGGGGAGGCTAATTACGGTTTCTGAGTGAAGCGCAGCCCAGCGTGGGAACAGGAGGCTCAGGCTTGTCATCCCAGTTGTCACAGAGAACACTGTGATCTTCAGCAAGGACGCTCTGGGTCCTGTGTTTCCGCTTTCCTTAAAAGGCAGAATGTATCGTTGGCAGGCAAAAAGGTTTTGTAAAGGAATTTGATAACATTAGAAGATGCAGGGTCTACCGGTATGAACACGTGCAAAAAATGGACTAGCATCATATTAGCAAAAATAATAGACACGCTGTTCGTTGTAAAACTGCCCTTAGAACAGACGGACGTGAAGATGCCGCCCAATGAAACCGTTCTTGGCTCTTCCTGACACCTCAAGCCCACCTCTCAGGGATCGATGGATGTACTTGGGCAGTTGCACGTTCGTTTTCCAGGGCTGTGTGTTTTCAACTTGCACCAACACATCCCTGAATGTCAAGTGCACGTACAGGGATATTCTCTCACCTGGCATCACAGGGATCTCCGTCCGCTCTGAATGCCGCCTGTGGGCTTCTGAACAGCGTCTCATTCTCTGCTTTCTTCCTTTAGCCTGGTCGTGGTCCAGTCACATGAAGCTGAGATGCGCGAGCTGGAGGCCTCGGGCTCAGACAGAGGCCCTCCCAGGGCATGAAGACATAGAGGCTCATATCTTCATGATCTTAGGCTCGTGAAATGATCTCAGGCAAAGCAAGTTCCTCCCTAAATCCTTGGAGTCACCATGATTGACAATGTTCTCAACAGCATCCACTGTTCTGGGGATAAAGTGATGTCCGCTTAGTGGCAGAAAAGCACCCAAGGACCCTTGGGGTGACACTGCAGACAGCTCAGCATGAGCTCTGACTGCCCACAGGCTGAATTCAGAGAGGATGGAGACCCCTCTGAACACTGCCCACCGCCACCCCCATGAGCATACCAGCTTCCTGGGGATGGTCACAGGCCCACACCCTGCCACCAAGCTGCCCTCATGCCCTTGGTCAGCCCCCAGTCCCCGCTGGAACCCCCAACTCAGAAAGGTATGCAGTTACACAGGTGAAGGAGGTGGGTGCGAGCCATCGACGCCCACACCTGTGCTGACCACATGTGTTTCCGACAGGTCCCTGTGAACCAGGTGTCAGCTCTGATTTCCGGTGCTGCTTCACTGCTGACCTCTGCCCTGTGGGGCCTGGTCGGGAGGAACCATGGGAATCCTGTTCTCTGAGCCCACTCCCTGGTCCCAGAAGCACAGAGGGCCAGGTGCGGGGGCTCCAGGCAGCTCAGGTGTGGCTGGGTGAGGAAGCACAAGCCCACCTTCCACAGCGGGGCCTCTCTGCAGACCCCAGACTGGCAGCACCAGCGGTTCAGGGACAGGGAGGGAGCTCAGCAGGACCTGTAAGTGCTCTCAGCCTGGGCCCAGGGGCACCTGATTAAATGCAAGCAGGGCAAACACTGAGCATGGACTTCCAGGATATGCACTTGGGGTTGTTAGATAAGACCGCAGACTTGTCAGATGTACGGGGTCCTTCAGGGTAAGTGCAGATGAAGGACCCAAGCTAGTTGCCAGTGCGACAGTCCCAAGCCAGGTTGCTGCCCCACTGCCCCCCTCCACGGGGCCACCAGGACAGAACAAGATGTTCCCTACCGCCTTCTGTGGAAGGAGAGTCCTGCGTGGGGGTCGCCAGGAGAGCTGTGTGTTCTCCACATGTGACAGAAGGTAACTGAAGGCCCAGCCGAGTACTCATTCGGACTGCAGACTGAAGTCATCTCCTCCAGCACAGCTATTCGGTTTGGCTACAAGAAAGTCGGTTATTTGATCTTGTGTTTGCCAAAAAATGTTTCAACTTGTGGCACCCACTCTGCAGTCCACATTTATTTATTTCTGTCCTGCGTTTAACCAGAGGTGGGGAACGTCCCGCCCAAGGGCCGTATCATTTGGTCTGGCCCTGCCAAGGCAGGACTCGAAATTCAATAAATCTAGGAGCCTTTTTCATAGCAACATAAAGTAAGTTGATCATTTCGTATGGCCCGCGAATGACATTATAAATCTCCAAATGGCCCTTGGCAGAAAAAAGGTTCCCCACCCCTGGTTTAAACCCTTCCTTTCAGAGGACCAGGCGACACAGAATGTGAAGAAGAGCCAAGTGGTGGAATCGGTAAAAGAAGAGCAGACAGCCCTGACCGGTGTGGCTCAGTGGATAGAGCGTCGGCCTGCGGACTGAAGGGCCCCAGGTTCCATTCCGGTCAAGGGCATGTACCTTGGTTGCGGGCACATCCCCAGTAGGGAGTGTGCAGGAGGCAGCTGGTTGATGTTTCTCTCTCATCGATGTTTCTAACTCTCTATCCCTCTCCCTTCCTCTGTAAAAATCAATAAAATATATGGAAAAAAAAGAAGAGCAGACACTCACAGGCGGGGGAGCAGAAAAGCAGTCCATGGAAAGCTGGGAGACGGGGCACACCAACAATCCAATTCCCGAAGCATTTCAGTTGGGCATGAAGTTTCTGGAAAGAAAGTCCCAGCCCCAAATCTAATAGCCTTAGATCCAGCCCCTCCCCTGCCCACCTCTTTAAAACAAAAACAAACAAACAAACAAACAACACTGGCACTGATACAGACAGAAACCAACTCATTTTAGTTATTTATGGTTTTTAAACCCAGGAAGCAAAATACAGGAATATTTCGAGCCTCTGTTTGGTGTACCTGTGAAAGCAATCCTGGGGTGAACAGCCATTCTAGTAACTGAGATTCATTTATCAACGTCACAAACACAAAACCAAAGAGGGAATCTTGAATTCATTAATACCCACTCCCCCTCTCCCCACAATCCTATAAACAATGTGGTAGTTTCACATTGCTTCTGCTGAAACACACGCTCCTGGAAGCTTCCGGAATTTCACCCTGGCAGTGCACCTCGTGTCCCTGGAGGACTTTCACAATCCATCAAGCCCCCCCATTACCTGTTTGCGTGACGCCTTCCCTGAGCTGTCCCGCTGCCACACACACAGCTTTCACTCCGAGTAACTGGGGACCACAGGAGTGTTTGCACCGCCCTTGAGTGCCTCTGAGGGCTGGTCTCCTCCGCCGTGGGTGGACCTCTCCCAGTCCTTCTCAAAACCTTAAGTTTTTGTGGTAGAACCTTCGTTTTTTTCCCCAGAAACTATTTTGCAGGTTTTTTAAACTTATGCACTGTTTGTAACAAGAGGCAATCTTATGTTGACACATCCCCCATTTCTTTGATGGAACAACTGAGGAAATATCAAAATCTAAGCTGGGATTAAAATTCCAAAACGTTAGGCATCAATATTTGGCCCTTCCAGTGCCTAGATTTCCCCGTGGAAACTGCTGACCCCGAGGCCGTTGTCTCTGATCCTCAGCTGAAGGAATTGTCGATCCCCCATCCTCGGTGCCGGGAAAAGTTTGGCCTATCTAGACAACAACGATTACAACAGGACATGAGAACTAAAACATCCGTGGTGCGTCCCACATTCTTACCTAAATGTCACAGCAGTTGCTGTCTCAGAGGCTGGAGATCAATGTCGTCTGAGGACACCTGTTCCCAGGAAAAGGCAGGAAGGGTTTAAACCAGGGGTGGGGAGCCATTTAGAAAAGAATGAAATTTCCTAGTAAATAGTAAAAAAAAAAAAAAAAGGAGTTAAATGATTTTTTTCTGAAAACAAGTGAAACCAGATTATGTAACTAAAATTATTTTAATGTATCTTATGCAAAATGTAGTCTATCATTACAATTATGCAATAATCCTTAGACTCCACAGCAAACACTTCTAGCATAATTGCTTTTCTGGAACACTTTTTGGAACAAAAGGGTATGATGGCAGGATCAGATATCTTTTGCCTTCAGCGCTATCCCACAAAAGTCATCTTTGCAAAACTGTGGAGGGCTGCTTTCTTTTCCCGAGAGGCCCCTGGAATCGCTGGGAGTGCAAATGCAGGTCTTTTGATGCTATCGGGTCATGATCCCCAGTGATGGCTGCTCTGTAATTTCTGGTTGTAATCAGAGGTGTGGCCATGGGAGAGTCCAGAGCAGCTCCCTGAGATCACTTTCAGTGACTTGTGAAATCCCACATTTCTCGGGGATAGTTTTATTTGACATTGACCTGTGCAGATCCATGGCCTCACTCCTGGGGCCACCTCTTCTCCCTGGACAGAGCATGGGGGGTGCAGACCAGCCCTCAGTTCCCCCTGACCACTGGAAGGGCCATCTCAGGTCCAGGATTCCCCGTGGAACCAGCAGAGGCCTTAGCTGTAACTGCATTTCAACTCAGTGCTCTCCCCTCATTACAGGTTCTCCCCAAAAGCAAGGCTTCCTGACTCCCAGCATACAAAGCTCAATCCAGTTTTGGTGGAGACCTGTGGGGAGGGGAGTGCATTTATCTCAAACAACAGTATGTGTCCACTCATTTCCCCTTATTTGATCCCACAGCCTTTCTACGTTGCAGGCAAAGGTATCAGGGATTCCTTTTATGTTAAGACCCAGAATGCTGAGCCCGAAGTGGCAATGCATCCCGTGCTGGCTGGTAGGCACACTGCCCATCCTGCAGCCGACTCATACTCAGGTCCCGTGACTCTGGCTCTGCACTGTGTCCCCCCAAATTCATATACTGAGCCCTAGCCCGCAGTGTGACAGAATTGGGAGGTGACTGGGCCGTGAGGGTGGGGCCTACATGCTGGGACTAGTGTCCTAGTGAGGAGAGGAGGAGCCAGAGCTGGCTTTCTCTCCAGCAGGTGAAGACAGAAGGCGGCCATCTGTGAACCAGAAAATGGGCTCTCGGCAGACCCCAAATCCACCAGCACCCTGAGCATGGACTTCCGGCCTCTAGCACGCTGCCCAGTCGGTGGTGTCCTAGCATGGCAGCTGGGGTGACAATCCCCTTCTAATGCACTAAGCCAGAGATGAGGACTGGAAACAGAACAGAGCCCTCCACGTGGGCAGGGAAGTTTTCACTGCGGCACCACAGAAACGCGTGTGATCGGCCTCAAGATCCACTGGCCTTGCCCCTCTTTCCACAGATCAAGGCTCAGGAAACAGGAAACGAATTACAAGTGCCTTACAGAAGGTTCCCTCAGGCTAATTCTGTTAGGAGCCTCCTTCACACCATCCCCTGCCACCTCTGTGACCTGGTTTACCCTGGAGGCCGAGGCAGGCGGAGGCCTCTGTCCAACCCACAGCTTCGCCCTCACTGGGGAAATGGGCCTGGGCCAAGTGGACCTACCAGGAACAAGCTGGAAGGTCTGTCACCACAAGCCCCTCTTTTTTTTTTTTTTTTTCATGATCTCCTTAATCTAAAATATGTATTATAAAATGTTTATAGTCTATTCCCCCAATACATTCTGAAGCCAAAACATAACATCAGCAAACAAAAACTTTAGTGCTGTGTAGACCTTACATCTGTCTTCAATTTTCCCCTCTACTAACCTGCCACCAGAACAAAAATGCTGTGTCGTTTCTGAACACCAGCAGGATCCTGGATTTCCCCCGCAGGATGGGCTGCGACAAGCCCCAGGTACAGAGGCAGTGCAGGAATCCACGGGCGAGCCCGCAGCCACGCCTGCCCAGCACACGTCCCAGGGTGTGGGCAGCCCAATGCTTCCCAGCTGAGAAAGTGCCACCCCCTTAAGGGAACAGTCTGGAAGGTGGTTTGTTAGGAATCAGATGTCTCTGTCCCATGCCTGCTACCTCTTCTCCCGGTTGCAAAGGACGGGGGTGTGCAGGCCAGTATCACCAAACTCCCTCTGGTCTCTCCATCCCAGAAAGAAGAATGCGTCATCTATGTGTCGATTCTACACTTACATATTTTATACCTACACTTGTTTTTTTATCTGTTACTAGAGTTATACTCTAATTTATACTATGCTTGCATAAGGGTATACAGTTTCTACTAGCATACTTTCAATATTCCAAATTCCACTGCAATGCTTGGAGCCCAGATGCTGCTGGGACCTGACCGCACTCGGGAACCTCATCTCGGCCTCTTGTTCCTGCCACATGGCTCTTACCCTGCTGTTCAGCCCCCAAGCCCTCCAGCAGCTGCACTCAGTGGAACTGGTGGGGCTCTTAGAAGCCTGTGCCCTTTTTAAAGCCCACAGCCCCCTCCTCTTCCACTGAGACCCCAAACACAGCACAGGTAAGGTGTGCGCATTGGACCCATCCACAGGGCTCGGTTACCATCCTCCTCAAAGATTGTCATTAAAGCCCTTCTGCAGGAGTTCTGGGAGAAAGTGAAGGCCATACTCCATGTAATCACATATACGCACACGCAGAGTTGCCTCACCCCACCGCTCACACGTCAGAAGGGGGGAATCATGCATTGTGCATTCACTTCCGCTCACGACCCAAGTGACGAATTCCCCGTGTTACAGGGCCCTACAGGTGGGCCAGGCCCAGAGCACTGACCCCAATGGTTACTCCGGGTTGAATTGTGTCCCCAGAGTCCTTACCCCCAGGACCTGTGAATGGACCACATTTGGAAATATGATTTTACAGGGAGTAGGTAAAGATGAAGTCATCAGGTGGACCCTAATCCAATATGACTGGGTCCTTATAAAAAGGGAAAATTTTGACAGAGAGAGAGAGAGAGGGAGAGAGAGAGAGAGAGAGAGAGAGAGAGAGAGAGAGAGAGAGAGAGCTTGTTTTGTGAAGATGGAGGCAGGGATCAGGGTGATGCATCTACAAGCCCAGGAACACCACACACCGCCAGCGACCACCAGCACCCAGGAGCCAGGCCTGGAGCAGTCTCCTCACAGCCTCAGAAGGAATCAGCCCTGCTCACACCTGACCTCAGGCTCCCAGCCTCCACAGCCAGGAGAGAATAGATTGCAGTCGTTTAAGCCACCTGGTCTGGGTGCTTTGTCACAGCTGCCAGAGACAGATACAGAAGTAGAAATCAGTGTTTCAGCTCTCTCTGCATTCAGGTGCCTAGGGATTGCCGGGCCCAAAGGAGGGAGTATGCTGGCCCTGTCCACATCCAGGTAAGCGCTACCAGGACCACATCCAGGGACAGCCGCAAGAGACATGACTAATAGCACAGGCAAGGACCGGAAAAGGAGAGAGAAAAGCCGCCTCCTGGAGCCGGTGGAGGGGGAGGAGACAGAGAGGGATGCAGGTCCCCTCAACCCCAGATACACTCTCCCTCTCCATGTGGTTTGCTGGCCCCTTTCCCTGCTGTGAACTTGGCCTCAGAGCAGGCTGGCCCCCTTGACTCTCACAGAGGTGGATTTGAGCCACACTCACTTGACCTGCACACGTAATTCCCAGCCAACTGCTGACAGGAAGGCCTGCACTGAACAGTCCCGGACCAGCGCCACCTCAGCTCCTCCGGAGGTCCTGAGAAGAGTGTCCTCCTGCCTTCTTCTGTCGTTTAGAAACCGTCCATGGCACACACACCCCTTCCTGTCCTCCCTAAGAGGCAAGGCCAAGGAATGTGAGTGCACGTAGGTCCTTGGCCTGTTCAGAAATCCATTCACACCCCGAGCTGAACAACAGATTTTTCTTCCTGGCATTTTCGCATAGAGGTACATTCCTGCAGGCAGAGAAATGAGTGCAGGCAGCCCTCTGGACAGCTTCCAGCTGCCTGCCGGGGTGGCTCTGGCACAAATTAGAACTATATTCCAGCTCTTTCTTCTAGTTTTTATGAACACAGCTTCGTTTATATAAACATCAACATGCCATTTAAAAAGTCTCCATCTCACAGGTATAAATCCCCCTGAGTTCTGCAGGGCCCAAAGCCCAGGCACACATGTGCACAGCGTTCCTGTGTAAAACATGAGTCCCTCGCTCAGCCGGGCATTTTCAGGGGTCTGGAGCAAATTTTAAAGTAGGAACCATTTGAAACCATAAGCCTGACTTGCGCCAAGCCAGCCAACATCTGGAACAGTGGAAGATGATCCGGCAGCATTGCGAAACCTAAAATATGAGACTTGTTAACTTTTTCCTGTGTTAGAACTATTTTTAAATCATGGAACCAATCTGATAACACATTGAGAAAAACTTTAGTAGCCAGAAGAGCTGGAAAGAAAAATAGTTCAGTCATGTTAAGGTTTCTTTTTGCCTGAGTTGCACTGTTTCCAATTTTAAAGCATCATTACCTTTGCACAAATGGATTTTGCTTTGGAAGCATTCTCACACACGTTTGCCTTTTTGTAGGTACTAATGTCACGTTGAGCCAAAGAAAAACAGCAAGCCATAAGTCAGTGTATTAATGAGCAAAGTACTAGTAATCTAATCGCACAGCATTCATTGTCATTGCTCGTCTCCCTCAGGTGCAGTCCCACGATGGGATGGGCAAGATTTCACAGCATTCTGGCAGCTCTACCCATCTGAGCACCACATGGCACACATGAAATAGCCATCGCCAAGATTGTTCTAACAGCTACACAAGAAAGCAAACCTCAACCAAAGCTGTGACATGCCCCTCAAAGATGCATTTCACCAGCCAAGGCACTGCTGGAAAGTGGGTGGGGATATGCAAATGTATGAGCAGACCCACCTCCCGATTGGCTGAACCACCTCTTCTCCCCCCGCCCCCGCCCCCCCCCCCCCCAGTAGCTGAAACCTGAGTCCAGGCCATAAATATCCTCAAGTCAAACTCAAGCAGAAAAACATCTCAGAAATGTTGTCTGCACACAGCAATTCCCCCCAAGAACAGGAATCCCCTAGAAACCATGGGAAGACAGAGGGGCAGACCCAAAGCGACTGTGAACACGCTTTAATTAAATGAGTAAATAAGTCTTTATCACAAAAATATTAAATGTTTGTATTCTGCAAACACATGAATCAGCAAATTGTTTTTTCAAGCCTTCAAGGTTAGAGAAATTGACCTATGGTTCTAGCTAAAGCATGTCTTTTGTTTCCTAATGTTGCAAATGCTTTGGAAAATTTAGAAGGCATGATTCCAGCTCTGCAAGACCAAGGCCTTCCTGACACCCAACATCTAGGGAGGCAGGAGAAGCCCAGGGGAGTCTGCAGCTCTGAGCAGTGGAAGAACTAAGGCCACAGACCCAGTACTTGCTGGGCACCAGAAAAGTGATCTCTTCCATTCCCCACAGAAACCTGCCAAATAGGTCCAATAGGATCAATTTTATAGATGTAGAAATGGACCGAGGGGCTGAGTACTTTGCCCAAGATAAGAGCTAGGAAATGTGGCACAGGTATTCTAACGCACAATCTCTAACTTCAACAACTGTGGCAACAGTTTTCTTTAAAATACTAAGTTACTAGTACATAGCAATGACAAGTGGCTTTTTCATTACTTGTGGGGAAAAAACCTGTCATTATGTTCACGGTTGAGAAAGATAAAGGACAGACACAGTACTGACTCATTTTACCCCTCACCCCATAGTGAAGGCCAGCCTCGAGAGTTGATCCTCACCTGCAGCTCCCATACCTGCCGTCCTTCATGTCAGTGCCCATCGTCACAGGCATCTTGTGTCCCCAGGTAGGGGTCACATTCTCATTTTGCAGAAGAGGAGACTTAGGTGTAGACAAGTTAAAGGACTCAAGCCAGGCAGGAGGAACCTGAACCCAGGTCACCACACCTGAAATCCCTCAAGCTTTATTTTATTTTTTAGGTTTTGTTAATCCTCACACAAGGATCCTTTTCCCATTGATTTTTAGAGAGAGTGGGAGGTGGAGGGAGGGGAGAGAGAGAAATATCAATGTGAGAGACACACATCTATTGTATGCCTCCAGCATCACCCCAACCAGGGCCAGGGATCAAACCTGCAACCCAGGTACATGCCCTTGACTGGGAATTGAGCCCATGACCCTTTGGTCTGTGGGAGGACACTAACCATTGAGCACACCAGCCAGGACACCCCAGAAGCTTTAGAGAAAATTAAACTTCCACAAGGTGACACCCTGTTTTCTCAGTTCCATCCATTCTAAATGTCTAGCTATAAATTCACATTTTGCAAGGATTTTAAGGAACTATTCTGGACACAATCCTCTCCTGATGCTTTAGCCCCACAAAAGAATTTTAGATAGTCATTAATCATGTAAAATGAAAACATTGCCCAGCCAGTGTGTCTCAATGGTTGAGCGTTGACCTATGAACAAGGAGGTGATGGTTCGAATCCTGCTCAGGGCATATGCTTGGGTTTCGGGCTCCCTGAATGTGGGGTGTGCAGGAAGTGGATGTCATCATTGACGTCTCTCTCTCTCCCTCTCCCTCTCTGAAATCAATAAAAATATATTAAAATGAAAACATTCACACGATGATGGACATACAGTGTGGAGACCTGACCACAAAGTTACAGCTGCAGGACGAGGGCTGCTCACAGTGGCACATGGTGCCTGAGGTGTCCTGTCATTTCTGTTGTCTATGGGCTCCTCACTTCCACACAACCTTTCCCTACAAAGTAAATTGGCTCAGATTAAGACGACTCAGCGTGTGGCTGACCCAGTGGGTTCAATGTAAGCCAATAAGCGCCTGTGGGTCTTCCTGTGCACAGGGCAGCACGAGGCATCCTCGCTCCCAGCTGCACCTGCCACGTCCAGGAGCCTCCGGGACTCCGCAGCACACCTGTCCTGTCTCAGAACAGCACCATCCACCTGTCCCCAGGGACAGGACCTGAAGCACACACCTCACCGAACCTAGCTCAGGCGATGGCGAAAGGCATGCCCAGGTGGCAGGTGGGACCTGGAGTCACGACAGGACAAGGGGAACATAGTGTCCAACAGGAGAGCCAGCACCCTGGGTGTGGGCAGAACAGGGTCCCAGGGCGCAGGGAACAAGGCTGCCAGGCTGCTCTGGCTGCCATGACAAATGCCATGGACAGCAGACATTTACTCCTCCCCTTCCAGAGGCGGGAAGTCCAAGATCAAGGTGCCGGCCGACTGGGTTCCCAGTGAAGTGTCATCTGCTACAGACACTTCCTTCCCACTGTGTCCTCACACGGCCTTTTGAGAGGGCTCTGGTGTCTTCTCCTCTTATAAAGACACCCACCTGACCAGAGCAGCCCTACCCCCAAATATAGCCACATATGTTGGGGACTCAACATATGAATTTGGGGGATACCATCATCAGTCCATAGCTAGTGGGAAGTGAGCCCCAGACATCGGCTGGCTCCTGGGGACTTGGGCCCAGGAAGGGACTGGCAGGGAAGACGGAGCCTAGAACCAGTCTTTCCCAGAAACATGCCAGCCCAGTGGAGAACTGGCCCCAAGTTGGCTGAGACACAGGCCAGCCCCGTACTCTGCTGGGTAGGACACCATGGTCCATGCTCAGTTCTTCCAGGAACTGGACTCTGGCTAAGCTTACCCCAAATCAACCACACGTGGAACTCACTGATGCCGACCAGGGTTAAAGTCGGCACATCTTTGCGGAACATCCCCACATGCCAGGCATTGCTCTAGAAAAAGAGAAGTGAACTACCCAGCCAGTGTGGCTCAATGATTGGGCATTGACCTATGAACCAGGAGGTCATGGTTCAATTCCCAGGCAAGGCACATGCCTGGGTTGTGGGCTCTATTCCCAGTAGGGGGCATGCAATAGGCAGTGATCAATGATTTTCTCTCATCATTGATGTTTCTCTCTCTCTCTCTCTCTCTCTCTCTCTCTCTCCTTTCCTCTCTGAAATCAATAAAAAATATATATATTTTAAAAATTTTTAAAGAAGAAAAAAGTGAACCGAAGGAAGAAATTTCTGTGGTTTGGAGCTTTCTATAGCCAGATGGAGATGTGCTCATCTCCTACAGGCTGCCTAGGAAGGTGACAAGTCAGCTTGTCTTGTCACACAAATTCAGAGACAAGAGCAGACTTCCAGGGAGAATCAGGAGCCCACCTCTTCAGTTTGCTTCAGAAATGCTCCCACATCCCCACAGGGGAGCAGCCTGGGGGTGTTCATTGTGCACAAGGATATTAACCCGGGTGTCATTTTAGCAGCAGAAGGTTGGACCCAATCTGGGTACCCACTGGAAGAATGGGTAGGTAGTTCTGGAGATACCTGGTGCCGTGGGATACTCCCAGCAGCTGGAAGCCCCAGATGACCTGTGGACGTTATCAGAGTGGGCAAACACCAAAGGCACAGTCCCGAGTGAGCGAAATGGCAAGCAGAACAAAAGGGGCTAGACCACCACTATTAACCTTTATTAAGAGCACTTACACACAACATGATAGTTTAAGACGACACAGACAAAAAGTAACACATTAAACACATTCACGTGGTTGGCAACAGTGGGGTGTGGAGCAGGGATGGGATGAGGATAAACGGGAATAAGGAAACACGGTCACTCAATGACAAAGGAGGAGGCAGCCCAAGGGTGACGCTGTGCCACTAACTGAGGAGGAAAATATGAGCTCAACCCTGCGCATCTGAGGTCAAACACTATGTGTCTCTCCACTTCAAGGGCTCCTCGTAAATCAACATGAAGACACTTTCTCATACAGTTCACTCACTGTAGACATGCTGAGCGACAAACGAAGAATTGATGAGCCTGCTAAGACACGCTGGGGAGGGCCTGGGTGTAGAACAAGTGATGAGTTTATGACTTGAGACCGTGCATTGTTCTAAGGGGCTTGGACACATGAGGAACAGGATTTGGTTTGCTCTCAGACATCACCCTCGCAGATGTAAGGATTATTTGCCCATTAAAGTAAAAGTTCTAAAAAAGATGCTATTTATCGTCTCAGAAGCACTCACCCTGCGGTTGTGACGCCTTTGGACAAAACCTTGGGGTTTTGTCCCCACGGCCCCAGCCACCCTCGGGAGGCTGGGTGCCATGCTGAACTCGCCAGCTGGCTCCATGACACAAGCTAATATTGTTACGCTTTGTGTACATGTGCTAGGTCATCTCTTCCATACACGTAGCTTTCCATAAATTTACAATGAATCTGCGGTCTCTCCCTGCCCGATTACCGCCTATTAGTGACGTTTTGGCTCACCAGCTATTGAAATCTCAAGTGTATAATTAATAGGGGGTGTAAAGGTTTAAATCAATTTTTCCCAGTACCTATTAAAAGATGAGATGCAGGAGACAATGCATCGCTGGTGTCCCTGGCAAATGAGGGGACCTTGCTCTTTGAAAAGTGTCATTGCAAAGAGAGGTCGGAACAGAGAAGAGTAAACAGCATAAGAGATTTCTAGAAAGCTGCAGGAAGGCATGTCCTAGCAGTTAAGTGTTGCGTGAATTTCTGGAGGAGGCTGTGGGAACCGTCCTTGGAAGAGCCTTACAGACAGGCTAGTGGAGGAAAACATGGAACAAGCCTGAGCAGACGCTGTTTTCTATGCTCTTCTCTCCCCCAGGGCCGTAGGGCAAGGAGGCTCAATACATGCACATTGGATGCATGAAAGCGGTAAAAACACACCACAGTGACTCGGTAATTTAAATTCCCTCCTTCCGCGTGCGTTTTATAATAACATCACGCAGGATTCTGGGGAGGTGCGTCTTCCTACGGGTTAGAATTCTGGCCAGTCTCTACGTGGCAAGATTAATTGCGTAGTTATACGAGGCGTACTTGAGACTCAAGTGCAGAGAGAATAAAATAGAACTCTGTATGCCCGATCTCCTGATTTCTGTGGCAGCCTCATAATTATTGCAAGTAAACCTCTTCCTTCCCAGCCTTCCTCCCCGGTCCATTGTTAGAAGAGCGGGCTTCACTGTTAATGACAGCGTGAAAGCCCCTGTAAAACAAGGCTCTCTGAAAAAAGGGGGTGAGGGGGGCGATAATCAGATTCACACTCAAGCCTTAAAAAATAAAACAGAGCAACTCGACAGACAGCACAACCGTCCCTGCCTTCCCCTGAGCTGGCCACGTCTTTGAATCTTCCTGTGTCTGTCCAATTAATCTCAACAATTAAGGGACCGAACTCAGAGGAGCCACACTTGCTCGTTTATTTTCCTGGAGGAAGAGCAGCAGCCCAACCTTTTCCATCTGGAAGGCGCTCCCGAGCGGGGCTCCGAGTCCCTGCCAGGCCATGTCTGTTTCTTTGGAAGTCTCTATTGTCGAGACTGTGATAACTAAAGAAAACAGAGGGCGCCCCGTGTGAAATGTACTCTTTTTACCCAGCAGTTAATTTGGAGGCAAACCTGACCTTTTGGGGTATATGACTAGGATAAATGGGACAGGGAGCCCTTCTTTCCTGCCCTAAAGGGACAAGCTATTGTGGTCTGAAACAGCAGGTCATTCATTCAGGTCAGCACCTGGACCCCTGGGGACACGGAGAAAAGGCGCCATACCATTCCAATGGAGTCCCATGGGTCTGCAGGTCCCGGAGTTCCATCGTCCCTCCTTTGACATGGGACTAGATTATAAAGCAAACAGGCCCCAGCATTGCCACACGACCCCCACTTACCCCAGCTCTCTTCACCGTGTGTCACAAAAGATGGTGCTCATTAGACAAAACCAAGGGACGCCGGGTTGTAGAAGGGAAAGGGAGCCTGCGGTGGACGCCTTCCACCCAAATCCTGTAGAGAATGGAGGAAGGACCTCAACTCTGGGGTGAGGCCTTTTATAGAGACACGTGCAGAGCAGACCGTGCAGAGAGTGGACCTATGATCTATCTCACCTGTAGGGTGAGGCCTTCCATGGGACACGTGGACCTGTGATGGATCTCACCTGTGGAGTGAGGCCTTCCACGGGAACAGTCCCTGGCTTGTTCCATGGCTAGGGGTCCAAAGCTGCCAGCGAGGCATGCTGTGTTGCAGGATGATGAGCAGTGGGACTCAAGGGGGACGGGTTAAGCCACTGGACAGCAAACTGTCCCCAGTACAGTTCAGATGACCCAGGCATTCACAAGGCCGGGAACAGAAAAGCACAGCGCATGCTCTGGGGTGGGTCTCCCAAGTGTGTTCGGATTGCTCCCTGAGTCTGATCATTAACATGGCTTCCTCCAGAGAAAAATGGGCACATCATCCCTTTGTTTCCCATACAGGTTTCTTTAACTCAGGGGTTGTCATAGCACCATTAATTTCTTCCTTAAATGGTTTTTATGACTCACATTTAACTATTCAAAAACAATGCCTCAATATTTAAATAGCACGATTCACAGTAACTCCCTACACAGGCACATGCGTATGCACACCCCCTCCCCACTAGGCCTCGGGCGATGGAGCGCTAAGTTGTTTCGACGTGGAGTCACTTCAGATGGGTTTTGGAAGTCGGTGGAACCTGTGAGGTAGGCATGACTGTCACCATCTGACCCACAGGAAACAGAGAACCCAGTAGAGGAGGTTCGTGACCCAACATACATCATGGGCTGGCGAAAGAGCGGGTGTTTGCAACGCCATGCTGTTCACATGTGGCTGCTTTTCACCATTTACTGAGTGTTCTGCACACCAGGCTGAGAGGTGGTTTGGGGGTGACTTCTTTAAAGAGAATAAGTGAAACAGCAGATACTCACACACGTGAACCCCCTGGGCCTTTGTGGGGAGTCAAGGTCCATCCTCCTTGGAGGCCCAGGGCGGGTTTCCTGAAAGAGTTGGGGAGCTTTGTGGGAGATGCACCCCTCTGACTTTCTTATTTATCTCCTAAAGTCCTAACCTTACATTTATCTCAGCCCCAAAACCCTCCTGTCCCCTCCCCTGGAGCCCAGACCCACTGGCTGCTGGAATAACTTCAAAGGCTGGCCCACCCACTTCACCCCACAGGGCGCTGCATCTCAAAAGCACATGCCAGTTAGAAGAAGCCTTTCATCCAGCTAACTGAGTGCTTACTAATGTACTTTCACAAATTGCTGACAGATGATGCCACTCAATCTATTTGCATAGGTGCCTCTGCATCTCCATGAAATGTCAGCCTAGTTAGAACCCACGCAGATTCACTCATTCGTTCATTCAACAAACATTCACAAGTGTCTCTGGGCAGCAGTCCAGGGAGGCAAAGATAAACAAGAGGTGCCACGCCCGCTCAGAAGACCCGCCCAGTCAAAGAGATGATATCCACCAATTAAATATGTCTGCTCTGATGAATGGAAACGCTGAGCAGTGGGCATCTTGAGGAGCTAGCGATAACTCGGCCTTTTCCCTGCAGTGTCACGGGCACTTACACCCATCTGCCTTCCCTGGAATTCTGCACACAATGAAGCCACACCTCTGAGCCTGACACTGTGACTTTTGTGACTTTTTGGGGGCCGATTGCCCCATCCTTTTGACTTGCCTTGGGGGATTTCTCCAATTCTAGGTGACGGTGGGCCACCAAGGCAACAGGCTGTGTCATTGCACAAAGTTCTGCTGGAGCCCAGCTTACTGAGACCTTAGTGTGCACCTCTCACAGGGAGGACATTTGTCCCCCTTCAGCCAAGGGGACAGAGAGCCCAGTCGGTTGGTCATTGCCTGGGGGTGGGGGTGCTTACAACTTGGGACATCCCTCCACAAATGCAGGACCATGATTGTCATGCTCAGACTTCAATTCAACCAAGAGAACATTTCCAAAGCAGGGAGGTCACAGTCTGCCCCACAGTCCAGCTCCCCTCTCTAGCATCTTCAGGTGCTCCTTCCAGAGATAGAAATCGGAGTTATGCAAAGAGCCCAGGTCAATCTTTTCTGCCACTTTTTTAGCATGGGGTGGGTGGGGCCAGGTTGATTTGGGCCTGGAAGGCAGGCAGCCCACCGCTCAGAGACCAGACAGAAACGAGCCCTCCTTGTCAACCCTAGGTGAGTAGATTCGTCCTAAAGTGTAAGAGCAACACCATCAGTACAAGTCTGATATTTTCACAGCTGATATTTTCATTTAGGACTTATTTATGCTCCAGCACAACTGTGGTTTCTTATCTTTTCACATGCCCATCTGACTGAGCGCTGGCTCTGCTCATTCAGGCTGCATAGTCTATAAGAAGGGAAAGGACTGAATTGGAAATCAGGAAATTGGAGTTCCGGTCCTGGGTGTGTGATTAACCTCTTGGAGGCTCAATTTCCATATCTTAAAAATGATGTTAGATTAATGATCTCTGGGTACTTTTCAGTCCTAAAATGTGATGACATGGAGCATAATTTGACTATTTAAAATTAGTGCAGACATCAATAATTACCACGGCTTTGCTCATATGACATCGTGTTAATCACCCACTTATTTATTTGATGCCATTTTTTTTAAAGGAATACAACCACCAACTGACACATTGTTTGAGAAAACAAGGAGCAGGCATTTGGACCAGACCTGAATGATGGGCCAGACTTGGACATAGGGAGATAAGGGCAGGGTGGGCGGGCTGTCATGGCAGAAGATCCTGACTATCCAAGGCATGGCCACTCTTGCCACCAACACTTGGGTCAGCCGAGAGCTGGGCACAGCTGGGGATGGGTCATCTCAAGGGGAAAGGGCTCGCTCTGGAGAATGAGATGCTTGCCTTCAATCCTACCCCTCATATTCTAGCATTGGGCATCGGACAAGAGACTATTTCTTTCTTTCTTTTTAATCCTCACCAGAGGATATGTTTTATTGATTTAGAAAGAAGGAAAAATAGAGATAGAGATAGGGAGAGAGAAGGGGGGGCGGAGGGGGAGAGAGAGAGAGAGAGAGGGAGAGAGAGAGAGAGAGAGAGAGAGAGAGAGAGAGAGAACACTGATTGATATGAGAGAAAAAGATCAATTGATTTCCTCAGGGGATCAAACCTACTACCCAGGTATGTGCCCTCACTAGGAATCAAACTGGCAACCTTTCCACGCATGGGATGATGCTCCAACCAACCACACTACACTGGCTAGGGCTATTTCTTCATCTATAAAATGGGGGTTATATTACTTGCAATGTTTGGTGAGCAAGAAAACTAAGTAAGCCCTGGCTGACTTGACTCAGTGGATAGAGCATCGGTCCTCAGACTGAAGTGTGCTGGGTTCAATTCCAGTCAAGGGCAGGTACCTTGGTTGCAGGCTTGATCCCTGACCCTGGTCGGGGCTCCTATGGGAGGCAGCCAATTGATGTGTCTCTCTCACATCGATGTTTCTCTCTCTCTGTCTCTCCCCCTCCCTTCCACTCTCAAAATCAATGGGAAAATATTATCAGGTGAGGATTAACAAAAATAAAAGAAAAATACACCTATTGGTTAGCTATTACTTTTTTTACCTTCATAGCCTGATTATTAGGCAAATGAGTAACAATTATGCCTATTATTAAAGGTGAGCCAGATTGGCTTGTTCTAATTCTTAAAAACTTTTATTTAATTTATCCAAGACTAACCCAAGTTCATGTATGATCATCATCTATAATTTCTCAAATATGTGGCTAGATCATTCACTTGGTCCTAAGAAATGGAAAGGAGAGACCATTGCTCAGAGCCCAGAGAGTATCATTAATCTCCTTGAAGATAAGACTATTAGTTGGGTTTTTTAAAAAATATATAATTAAAAATACCATTTCCCAAACAATATAGTCTCATAAAAAATTCAAATACAGAAGAAATCTATTGTCACAAGTTTGATAAGATTTCAAATACAGAAGTCTATGAAGTCCTAAGTCAGAGCCTCCCGGGCCCCCATTCACGCCTCCAAGGTCCTGCGTGTCTTGCTCAGGTTGGACCTCGCAGCCTGCCTCCAGACCAGAGGATCTCAGAGGGGGACCCCACTGTCCAAGTGAGCTGTCCCTCTCCAGTCCTGAAGCAGGGAGACTCAAGGTGTCACAAGCAGCTGGAAGCTCTGGGTCTCAGCGAGCCAGGACCCTGCTCTGTGCACCTGGAAAACATACCCATCTTGGGTTGGGATCTCACCTACTTGCAGCAACAGAGGTAACAGGTCTGTGTCCACTTTGTCACCGAGAAAATGGAAGAGGAGGCAGACACAGAAGAGCCCTTCCCTCCCCTGGGTGCCCCTCAGGCTGCCCCCCGGCCTGGCCCTGATGACAATGGAGACCCCGACTCCTTCCACTAGAGGGGCAGGCGCACCGTTATGGTGGACGCTGTCACCAGGGCCTACTGACTGGACCCAGGATCAGATGAGCATGGTTCCCACCATGACCAGCCATCTTTTAAGTCTCCCAGCACAAGGGCTGTCACATATATTTAAATTAGAAACACTGAGAAAAGTAATGAAATAGAGGAAAAGGCAAAATATAAAACTTCATGTTCAATAAGAACTGAAAGGAAATATGGAAAAACAAAACATTAAGGTGTTGGTATGATTGGATGGTCACAAATTTTATTTATTGAATGATAATGAACTTTATGGAATTAAATATATAATTCATAAAATTAAATATATATACTTATGTGTATATCCATACGTATATATGTACATACATGTGCATATATAACACACATAGACATGTACCAAGTTACCCAGCCAGAGATCATGTCACTCATGCAGGTCAGTTATGAGGAACACTGATGGACAGAAGCTACTGAAATCACCAACTGGGCACCATGGACACAGGGGACAGCTTGATTGGCAATTGTGGAGGGTGCCCTGGTGCAGAGGAAGTGAGTGTGGGCCCCATACGGACATGCTGCCGCTTTAAGGCAGGAGAGGGCCATGAGGTGTGGGTTTTACGAGCATGGGACACTCAACTTGGGTGATAGGGTTTTCTGGCACCTGTGTTTTCAGAAAAGTGGAGCACAGATCAAGAATGTTTGCCAGAGATCTTGGTGGGTCAGTCTAGAGACCATGGGACTCTCATCTGGGGAGGTTCCTGCTCCCCGTGGTGCCCCAGGGCCTCTAGGGGCTCTAAGTACTCTCTGAAGAGGTCCCAGTCTGCCTGCACCTCTGCCCCTTCCTTCACCATGTGCCCTGTCTTGAGTCCCCACACCCCTCTTTTGACACTTCTTAATAAATGTCCCTTGCCAACAGCATCTCTCATGGGAGGTGCCCTGCCTGCCCCAGATACCAGCACCTGGCTGAGCCATGGCCCAGTTCACATGGACTGAGTCTCCCCACGCTCCACCACAGCTCCCTGCGTCTCAAGCTTCTGTGCATTCCTTATCTACGCCACACCTTCTTTCCTCTCCAACCACAGACCATCAGGATGGAATCCTAGCTGTAATAGAGGCATTAGTCACACAGCCGGGAGATGGAAACACCAGTGTCCCTCCACCACTGGATGGACCAATGAATGCAGGACAACCCAACAATGGAACACTATTGGCAACAAATGGGAATGAAGCCACCACATGCGTGAATCCACTTACTGCCATGTCCAGAACAGCAAATGCATAGAGACAGGAAGTGGATCAGTGGTTGCCAGGGGCTGAGGGGTTGGGAGAACAGGAAGGGACTGCTAATGGGTCCCAAGGCAGTTATTTTTTTTGGGGGGGGGCCCTATGAAAATGTTTAGAAGGTAGATGGAGGTGGCACCATATTATGAAGACACTAAATGTCACTGCATTGTTCACTTTAAAACAGTTAATTTTACATTATGTGAATTTTACTTTAGTTAAAAAAATAACCTTAGTTGTAGGGCTCAGCGAGATTTAGGAGTTGGAGGATAGGGCTTAGGATTCAAAGGGGATTGAGATTGACTAAGGGACTTAGAACTCAAATTATATTTCCTGTGTCACCAGGTCACCAGTGAGTCCCTCTGGCTGCCTTGGAACCCAATCACATCACTCTGAGTTTCAAAGACCTGATTTACAAACAAACTTTGGGATATAATCTTTTCCTTTTTGATCATTGAGGATGGTCTGTAGCTCAGTCAATCCTGGGCTCTTGTTCTGAATCCATCAATGAAAAGACATCATTGCAAGAATCTTTGGGGAGTGAAAGTCAATTTAATCCATTTTTTTTCTCTGTTAGCTCCTCTGGTAATTGGTTTGATGGGGAAGAAGTTTGAAGATATAGGTTAAATAGAGGTTTTTGGATTATCTATGCATTTCAATTATCCATGCTTCACCTGGCCCCAATTAGCACTAATAATTGTGTTCACTGAATAGAAGTCATTTCCCATCATATCACTCTTTCTAGAGGCTCATTTATTGTGTCTCTAATGGAGCCCCCCAAAGACAAAGCTACTCTCTCTAAACAGAGCTCAGAACCCCTCCCCACAATGTGTCAAATTAATGCTGCCCACTGGGCACTAAGTTAACTGTATTATTAATAGTATGAAATCAATGCTCTTCATAACCAAACATTATGTAGCTAAAAAAATGTAACCAGACGTTTCCAAAGTGCACGTGAAAACCTGAGCATTGATGGCCATAAGGTATTGCAAAGCATTTCTAATCAATGTTGTCAATTGATTTGTTTTTCTCAGTTTCAGTGGCGAGTGTTGCCGTCTTGATTTACCCTTATTCAAGTTAGCAGGGCTTTTGAAAGTGCCAGTTAATTTTAGCAGCCTGCCGGTTTCCCCGATGTGTTTATATTTACTAACCTCCATCTACATGCCTTTTAAGGTTTCGGTTTCTCTTTTTAGACACGTTTGTATTTATATGAAGCATGATAAATCTCTCCCATTCCAACAGCCCCGTCAGACCTCATTTGATCTCTGAGTCCCCACATCCCTTAACCCACACAGAAAGCAGCCCCCTTCCTGCAAGGCTGCTCTGAGCCTGGGTCCTGCCCCTTTCTGCCTCCTGTTTTCCCATCGCCATGGCGATGCAGCCTGTGACAGCACAGCCACCCAGCCAGGAGAAAGTCCCTGCCAGGTAGAATTACTAACTAAACAAATTGGCCTGGTGACAGGGTGCCAGGAAGTGGTTCCCAAAGTTCTGCGGTTCTCCTTTCCACGCCGTCAAGTTACAGGTAGCAGGGCCAACAGCACAGGGACACTGACAGGGTGGCTCTTTTAAAGACACAACGGACATGTGACTCTTTGGGGACACAGCCTGTGGCTCAGATCAATACCCACCCCTCCAATGCGCTAGGCTGGGGTTGGGAACCTGCGAGGATTAGTGCTCTGCAGACACCCTGTCCTGGGCCCCCATCAGCTTGGTCTTGGTGAATAATGAACAGCAGAGGGCAGAGTCCCCAGTGAGGACTGGGCGGTGGGGGGAGCCAGGGGCCCGAGGTGGGGGGTTAGAGGTAGGGCGGGGAGATGCTCCATGCTCTCCTATGTGGGCTGAAGAGTAATCAGCTTTCAGGAACTCTGAGGCAGCCACTCGCAGGCCAATTTCTTTCAAAAAATAAGATAATTGGTGCACGGTTCTTTCTGTGGTTTCTAAAATCATGAAATGGCCAATGCGACCATCTGAGAAGAGGCTCCTAAGTTTTGCTTTTCTCAATATCACTGTGTCTTTTGTTTGTATTTGTTTCCCGTGATGTATTTGATTTTGGCTAAAGGAACGCTGATTAGTCTCTAAGGGGACATAAAAAAAAATGGAACACATTAATATTTGATAAGGAAATAAATGGACATTTTCATTTAAAGACGTCAGTGATTGTTTTTAGATGGGCAATCTACAAAGATTTTCTAAATGCAAAAATTATATGGTGACATCTCAGTATTAATCACTTATTTTGTTACCTGGGTAAAGATAAACTGAGCATAACTGATGAACGACACGGTTAGTTGGGGAATTATAGCTATCTTCCTTGTCCAATTTTTTGCGACATGTCTTAGTCACTTTTCCTGCAAAAAGCAATTGAGCCCTGTGTGAATTGTCACTTTATGTCACATGTGTGCATATCCCTGTGTTCTTATCAACTTTCTAATCCTATTTGATTTAAGGTTGTAAACCCCAGCCCCAAACTATCACATCAACAAAACCCTGGCTGAAGAGGATCAGGCACCTTTCAATGATGTTTTAAAATAATATTAATTGGCCACTTCATCTTGACAATTGGTGAGTAGTTTTTGGAATGTATTCTGTAGAATTATAGGTACTAGTGATTTTTTTTTTTTACAGCAATTCTTCTCATGCCTGAAAATTGCTTTTGCTACCGTTTCCCATTTATGTTAAAGAACTCAAGTGACTTTAACTTCCCTTAGAAGTTGTTTCTAGGCTACAGCAATCACAGTAAAAATACAAACAAACAAAAAACACTAAAGTCAACTTCATTTTCCTTTTCTGAATTGAACACAGTGAATTCACTCTTTCCAGCGAGTCTTTCCCTCTCTGTGGGGATCCTGTGGGTTTGCCCTAATCAAGATGCTGAGCCTAGATGTCAAACCTGGTTATTGTCTGGGGGAAATGGCCTTTTAAAATATTGACTTCCCCCAAACCATGTCAGGGCTTTCGATGGTGCAAAACTGACATGCCTATAAAGAAAGGAGCCCTCAACAGAAATGTCTCTGCCAGGTCTCGACGACCTGTCCTATCAGTGCAGGTGAGAGACACAGAAAGGGCCATTGAACATACTGATAGTTGCCAAATCCTCATGGATACAACTTACACACCTGTTTCCTAGCAACTAGGAAAAACCCATCTCTATTCTGCTTTCCTGTATAAGATATGTATACAGAAAATAAAAATATAGGATGAAGTAGAAAATGGATAGGCCATAAGCGTTGCCCGTCACAGCCCTTATGAAGGACTTGCTCTTGTGACAGGAATGAGGATTTCTGGGAAGCATTTCATTTGGGCTGTGGCCTCCAGAGGTGGCCTCTCAGATCAGCGTTCACAGACAGAGTGTCCTAGGAATGGCATGTCCTGCTCGCTTTCAAACAAATGGCAGAGCTCCGACCTCCTGGACAAGCTTTCAAACAAATGGAGCGCTCCGACCTCCTGGACAAGCCAGGTCCCCAGCTGGGCTGTGCCTGAGGCAGGTGCCACCTGGGCAGGAGCCGGCCTGGGAGTGGAAAGGGAAGGCCAAGGCTCCAAACACTGAGAAAAAAAGGGGCCTTCGAAGGGCCACAGGACTTGCACAAACCTCTACTCATCCCCCACTTTCCCCCACTCCCCAACTCCCGAGTCCGCACACAGACAACTCTGGCTGAACGTTTAAGCAACCCAGAGCTGACTCTGCTCAGACCCTGAAAGTTAAGGGTGTACTAAGAAGGTTCACATGTCTGTCTCGGTGTTAATCATTGCATGTCACTCTTGGGGAATGCCATGTTCATGTAAAAACACATTTCCATAAAACCCCTGCCTCCCATGGCCTATGTCTGAGCACCCGGAAAAGAGGATCCCCGAGGCTAATTTATCTGTGGCTTAGAGTTCTCGAAGGCTATTAACAATATGCTGCTTGGGATTCTTCGAAATCTGTGGTATCTGCTTGAATTGGCATTGTGGTGGAAATGACAAAAGAAATCCCACAGGAGCCATTTAGTAGCAGTTTGTTCTGACCAGAGTGCCCAGTGGTTTAGCTGTCCTTGTCCTGTTGCCTGTAGCCTGGGTGCAAGTTCAAGGTGTGCTGCCCACACGGGATGTGCTGCCGGGTGGCTGGTCCCTTGCAAGCGTGACAGGTGTGTGTACACGACGGCGTGTCCTTCACAAGGCCTCCGTGGGTGCTCTCGTTTCTGCTTCTGCGACAGAGGTGGCCAGGAACCTCCAGGTATGAAGACCTTGAGAAGCAATCCTGTACATTAAACAAAGAAATGGCTCTAACTGGTTTGGCTCAGTGGATAGAGCGTCGGCCTGCGGACTGAAGGGTCCCGGGTTTGATTCCGGTCAAGAGCATGTACCTTGGTTGTGGGCACATCCCCAGTAGGGGATATGCAGGAGGCAGCTGATTGATGTTTCTCTTTCATCGATGTTTCTAACTCTCTCTCCCTCTCCCTTCCTCTCTGTAAAAAAATCAATAAAATATATATTAAAAAAACAAAACAACACAAAAACAAAACAAAGAAATGGGTTAGAGAAGCCAAAATGGCAGGAAGGAGGTTGTTTGAAAATGGCAAATAATCTTTTTTCGAGAAAGAAAGGGACGTGAGCAGGAGAAATGTCAGCCATGACACTTGTCATCACAATGAAGATACCTTTTGTAAAACAAATGTCCCCTCATGTGGCAGAGACAACAGACCCACAGCTCTTCCCAGCATCATCGTTTACAATGCCTTTTCCAGTTTCCAGAATATGTGCTGGCTTTTAACCGTATAATTTGGAGTACATAAATGGCCTCTCGGTAGGTTGCCCTAAGTGGAACTATTATATAATTGTGACGATCTGCACACAGTGTTATTAAGTGCTTAAAGAAGGCAGGTAACTCTGATGAGGTTTTCAGGGAAGAGCCTCTTTTCCAGTCTTACTCAGAACAATTTGAGGATGACCTTTCCCTCCAGGACACGGAAGCCGTGTTCTGCTTCGGGAGGCTGGGCCCTGCTTGGCTGGGTGTCAGATTCTGTACTTTCCAGGCTGAGACATGGGCCTTGCAGCTTTCAAAGTTAATCATTTACTGGCTCTGAAGTCTTGAGGGCATTTCAGTGGAGCTACAAATATGCCATTGCTCTAAGTCATCTTCCTTGTAATTTCCTGTTTTATCCCCAAAATCTAGTGAGAAATGTCATTCTAATGGGACAGGGGTCTGGTGAGATGGAGACAACCTGCACCTTTTATTTGGGTTAAATAAGAGAGAATGTGGGTTAAATAAGCTGGATAAAAGGGAAGTTGACTACACTCCTGCTGAATACTTAATTTGCACATTAAAAGCTGATCATTAATCCTATATTTTAATTCTATAAATGCCAGGAGCTGTTATTTCCTGGAATCTGACAGATCTAGGGATAAACTAAACTATTCTGCGGCAAAGCCCAGGAATGACCAGGCAGATAATTCCTGTCTCTAAATGAGAGATCACTACATCAGGCTTCAAGAACCAAATTGTACCAGATTAAGCTAAGGGGAAGAATCCTAGAACAGACTATAACTAAGGTAGAGTTCTAATCAGGAGAACGTTATTAAAATCTAATTGTGAGTATATATATATGAAGACACACACATTTTAAGTGTTGCAATGTGTCTGTAGTTTCATTGCAACGAAATCAAGACAAGGCTTCAAGTGGCCAAAGGAGCACTGATTTGTCCTCTTCCATGTTTGAGAAAACCCAGGGAACAGAGATCCAGCTAAGACGCCTCACACAGAGCTCGCCCAAGGATGTTTTCAATGACTCTAGCGTAAATCAGTATGACCAGCAACACTTTACCCAATTTGGAAAAACCAACAAATCAGATAAATAAAAAAGATGTATTTAGGACCAAAGTGTAGTTTCTATCAAGATGGCTTCCTGAGCTCTACAGGCCTGGTCATGAAGCTCTGAGAGCTGGGATTTGATAATAACACTGGAAAGGGTGGGCAGCTTGCCACCCCGGTGCCAACAATGTCCTCCTTACGCTGATTCACTTCAAGTTTCATACAAACAGCTGTTTGAAATGGTTTGCTCATAAAGGTACACACGGCTTTCAGAACAACAATCTCCTAACACCATGACAAAAAAAGCGAAGGAAAAACAAAGGCGAACCAGTGACAAGAAATTAGGTTGTTGATTTTGTGTTCAAGTAGTACATTGGCATCTTAAACCGACTTTTAAAATGGGGCAGTCTTTGCCCTAGCTGGTTTGGCTCAGTGGATAGAGCGTAGGCCTGTGGACTGAAGGGTCCCAGGTTCGATTCCGGTTAAGGGCACATGCCCTGGTTGCAGGCTTGACCCTCAGTGGGGGGGGCGTGCAGGAGGCAGCTGACCAGTGATTCTCTTCGTTGATGTTTCTGTCTTTCTCTCCCTCTCCCTTCCTCTCTGAAATCAATAAAAAAATGTTTTAAAAAAATAAAAAATAACATGTAGTAGTCTTCAGTAAAGTTGTTTATGCACTGATGATGTGCTAAGTGCACGCTGTCCTCCTGAGAACATGAGAGCAAAATGTAGCCAACCCCCCTCCCACACACATACACATATTTGATTTTATATTCTTCTAAATTTCATCAGAATTTGGGGATCTTTCCAGGAGAAACTTGAAAGAAAATGTGTCCGTTTGTTGGTGCTTCAGTCACCCGCGTGTGTGACAGTCAGGGCCGTGACTGTCTGTCACACCGAGCCTCAGAGATAAAGCCTGGTGCCCATGGGGCTGTGCTCCGTTTCCTGGCAGAAAGTGGAACCTATGTCCTTGGCCCGTGGGGGAGGGGCAGCAGGCCTGCTGGTGCTCATTCTTCACTCCCCCTCCGAGCAGTTCAGAAACTCCTGGAAACTCCTCTCCACTTCCTGTTCTGCAGCTCAAGGGCTCACGTGGGGCAAGTAGAAGAGGAGCTTTGCGATCCATCTGGGAGACCTGGAGCCCCAGTCTAAATTCTGTGTCAACACACTACCTTTGGTCTGTTTTTCCTTATCCAGACATAAGCGTGGGGAAGCAAAGTTCTGGGGTGTTTCTGTCTTGCAAGGGATTCCTTTACACTCCTCAATTAGGAAAATGTGTCAATTTCTAAAATCTGAAGTCCAAACCACAATCAAGGACGGGTAAGTGGAAAAAGAGAGACTCTGAAAGGGCTCTCCTGGCTCTGACTTGAAAAGAGGAAGGCGCTTTCTCAGCCAGGCTGAGTGAGGGCGCCCAGCAGAGGCAGCCAGCACTCCTGCCCGGCCTTTGGAAGGAGAGCCAGCCGGTGGGTGGGACCCAGTAAGAGGATCCTCCTCTCCCTGCCCTGAGCCCAGACTCCCAAAGGCCTGGAAACCCAGCAGAGCCGCCCAGACAATGCAAAGTATCCCCATTCCCCACCTCTCCTCACTCTCTCTCTCTCTCTCTCTCTCTCTCTCTCTCTCTCTCAAGACAAGATTTCAGTTTTGAAAGAAACACAAATAAAGCACCGGCTCAATAATTAAAGTCTGCTGTTGCAGGCCAGAGTGCGAAGATTAATCGAAAATAGTTATGCAGCATTGTCCAAGCTCCCATGGAAATATTGAGTGTTGTTCCCAGAGAAAAGGCGGTTACTTTTTAGCGTTTTCAGAAAACTGAATTTGTATCCATTGCCCGAATGCTAGGCACATCTGCTTATCTGGACCTCTCGGGGGCTGCTGTTGTGAGGTTTGTACAACTCACTTCCTGTCCTCCCACTTACACAACAGGATATTTAAATAACAAAGGCAACTCCCGAGAAGCCAGCCAAAAGGGGCTGCTCCTCACTTCACATGTGCCATTCTTCATTCCTTCATCCCCTCTTGATGGGTTCTGAGGTGCGGAAATAATTGGCAAACACAAGGACATTTTGGAGTACGGACAAAAACAGGGACCTGTGTTTATCCTGGGCCGCTGTGTGTTGCAAGGGGCCGTTTGTCTCCCAGAGGGAAAGCCGCTTTGGCCCCATTGCTTGCGGTGTTCCGAGGTCCACTCTGAGCTCTAGGTAAGCACACACATGGAGGCACATTTGGGCGGATGTTCGAGGCCTGCCCCAGTCCACCATGACACTTACCATATTTAACAACTTCTAGGCCTTCTCATTCACTTCTTAAAATACACAGCGTGGGTTTTAAGCTCATAGTGATATAAGGTAATTTCAAATGTACACCAAATACCTGAGTTAAAGAAAATCTTTTCTAGTAAATTAACATGCTTTCTGGATCATTGTTTCCTGGTTTGGAAATCTGAACTAAAAGGAGATCTTCCCTGTTTTACTGCTTCCTTCATAGTAACATTACTGCAGGTGTATTATAAATGATTTCACCACAGCTATTGTCTTGCCATAGGTAACCAGGTGGTGCCTATGAAACTAAAGGATTGAGTATTTTTCTGACTATGCCCGAGGTGTCCGTGTGAATGGTGTTAGCCCATGCACACACATTATGAGGATCAAAGCTGTGTGCCAAGGACTATATTCAACTTGGAAACCAAGAACACGTTTACACAAAGGGAACTTAATTCTGTAAAGAAGAATTCCAACTTTGAAAACACCAAGGAGTTTCAAGTATCTTCACTCATCACTGGAAAATTACAAATGTCTTACATCTGTATTTATAGATTTAACAGAAGTATTTCAAACAAATTATCACATTTTAACCTATGCAATACAACACTTTGTTAACTGATGGTTTTTTTAATGTGTGAAATTAAATATGCTTTTGTGATGGAAGAAGTGAGACTATATGGGGATAAAAATAAAACACTGATCCCCCATCACACAAGACAACCACGATACACATTTTGTTCCATATTTTTTTAAAAAATAAATGCAATATTTTTTGTTTTCATAATTATTTTTATACTTACATATGATATTTTAAATCTGAATCATAGACTTCTACTGTGGGAGGTTTTATTTAGTTCTGGCCTCTCCTTTCTCAGATGCACTATCTAATGCTCAGAGAAGTTAAGTTACTTGCCAAAGGTCACAGAGCCACTCATGGCAAAGTCAGGGTGAGAAGCTATTCCTCCCATTTCTCTCCTCCAGATGCCATGCTGTCCCTCCTCACAACTGTGACATTGGCCCTTTCCAAATGACCAGACACCTAGGGAGTTGGGCAGACTTGAGAAAAAATAACTTGTAATATAATTGAATACCTACGAACAAGCATTGTCTTTCAGGCCATTACATTCCCTTTTGTGCATAACAGACAAAGACCATTGTTCAAGACTGCCATTTTTAAAAATAACAGTTTTCCTGAGATATAATTTACATACCACACAACTCACCTAACTGAACTGTACAATTTACTGGTGCTGAGCATATACACAATATTGTGCAACCGTCACCTCTGTCTTGTTCCAAAGCATTTTTATCACCCACATCCATGAGCAGTCACTCCCCATTTCCCCCGTTTTCCTGCCCCTGGCAACCACTCATCTGCTTTGTGTCTCTGTAGATTTCCTGTTCTGGACATGTCATGTAAATACAGTCGTACAACAGGTGGCCTTTACATAGCATACTGCTCTCAGAGGCTCATCCGTGCTGTAATGTGTACCAGTACTTCACCCCTCTTTAGGGCTGAATGGTTCTCCATTGTGTGCATAGACCATTCATCAGTGGGTGGATGTCTGGTTGTTTCTACTTTGAGGCTCTTATGAATAATGTTGCTATGAATATCCAAGTATAAGTGTGCATGTGGGTGTACGTATTTACTTCTCTTGGGTGTTTACCTAGGTCTGGAATTTCTTGGTTACATGGTAACTCGGTGTTTAATCTTTTGAGGACCTGCCTCTTTTCCAAAGTGGTTGCATCATTTGACATTCCCACCAGCAATGTATAAGGATTTCACCGCCTCCTTGCCAACACGTGTTATTATCTGTCTTTTGATTCTAACCATCCTAGTGGCTATGACATGCCATCTTACTGTGGTTTTGATTTGCAGTTCCCTAATGGTGAATGATGTTGAGTGTCTTTTCATGTATTTATTGGCCATTTGCATACCTTCTGTGGATCCTTTATCTTCTAGTCATATCCTTTGCCCATTTTTAAAAGAGGGTTATTTGTTTTTAAATTATTTGTAAGAATTGTAAAAGTTCCTTCGATATACTAGATAGAAGTCCCTTATCAGAGATGACATATGATTTGCAAATACTTTCTCCCATTCTGTGAGTTCTTTTCACTTTCTTGAAAGTGTCCTTTGAAGCACAGAAGTTTTTCATTTTGATTGGATCAAATTAATCTGCTTTCTTTTGTGCTTTTGGTGTGATAGCCAAGAAGTCTCTGCCTAACCCAAGTTTGTAATGATTTGCTAATTATTTTCTTCTAAGAATTTTATATTTTGCCCTCACACTTAAGTCTGTGGTCTATTTTGAGTTGATTTTGGGGTATGTTGTGAGTTGATTTTGGGGTATGTTGTGAGGAAGGGGTCCAACTGCATTCTTTTGAATGTGCAGATCCACTTGTCCCACTATCATTTGTTGAAAAGACCCTGTCATTTATAACGTGGCTTTTAGATGATTTTAACAAAGGGTAAAAGGAAGAGAATGTGGGTCAGAAGTAGGAATGGTACCACAGCTGTCACACACTATTACTGTATGAATATAGCTCAGTTTTAAACCCCGGCTTAGAGCCCACTTCTCATTTATTTTCATTCCTAATATGTCTTAATTCCTTTTGCAGTGTGTTATTTTCCATTTACTGCTTTTTAAACACATTTTTGTTAGTTTTAATAAATTTTTCTTTTTGCGATTTCTTTCCTAGTTTTTACTCAGGCGTCTTGAACACATATATTCCTTCTGCCAATACCCAGTGTAATAAACTCCTCTCCCTCCCACCCAGCACAGCAAGAATCTGACCAGGCTTTTTCTGTCTCCCTTAGTCTTGACATTTAGGGGGAATACTATTCCTGATAGCTATTATTAAACTTTTATGCCGGCCGGCGTGGCTCAGTGGATGAGCGCCAACTTATGAAACAGGAGGTCACGGTTCGATTCCGGTCAGGGCACATGCCCAGGTTGGAGGCTCGACCCCTATTGGGGGGTGTGCAGGAGGCAGCCGATCAATGATTCTCTCTCTTCATTGATGTTTATACCTCTCTCTCCCTGTCCCTTCCTCTCTGAAATCAATAAAAAACAAAACAAAACAAAATCCAAAAAACTTTTACAACCAACACTTATTAAAATGTAACAATATGTTTTCCTGGTTTCTTTCATCACCTGTTTCTTCTGTCCCTTTTCTTTTAAAATTTATTCTTTAGTTCCAATTTCCTTTAGTCTGAGGCACGGAAGAATGCCAGGCCCCGAGACTGGTGAAAATAGAAGGTTCCAATTCTACATTCTGAGGGGATTTTCATAAGTGAGGCAGCAGACCTAAAGCAAGATCTATCACCTAGAATTAGCAACAGAGGACAGGAGGGCAGCTGCTGGGACAGGTCCCGATAACTTATGATTCCCAGAGCACTCAGAATGGGCCTTGCAACCCCTGGTCCAGTCCTGCTCCACTCACATGGGCTGGTGCTCCCCACATGTCCACGAATGAGCACCCTGAGCATGAATGGATTTGTATGTTGAGCACAAAGGGCTGAGGGTGGTGTCCCAGAGGACTGGCTGTCATTCCCAGCATCGTCTGTCTTTTCCATTTCGTCTGAACCTTCGCGTCGGTAAACGTGCCCACAACTCTCTTGCCTTCAAACAAACAACAAGGGCAGGAAGACCTCTGCCTTCACCTGAGACCCTCCCGAGTAGGGACTGAAGCTCAGGCTGGTGTCACTGTTCCCCACGGCTCATCCCCCTTTCCTCTGAAGCTTCTCTCCGGAGGTCCCACAACAGCCTGTTACCGAGTCCGATGGATGTGCAGCCGTACCTGACACCCTGGGCCACTCTGTCTTCTTCAGGTGAACGGTCCCACCTGAAGGGGCAGAGCCCCGGTGGCCTGCCTTGGCTGTCTCAGTCTCCATCGGGGCTGCCCTCCCTTTGGCCAAGCCGGTGACACGCAGGACTCTGGTCTGCAGGCTCAGTGTACCTTACCTCCCAGCTGATTTCTCCACCACCATGCCCTTCTCCCACTGAACCAGAGGACTCCAAAAACCTCTCTGAGCACGTCCTTTTCTTGCTGAAAACATTACGGTGGCTGCCAGTTGCCTTAACATTTGATGACAGGTTGTGTGAACATCACACTGCCAGAGGCAACTCCTTTTAGTACAAGGGGCCGATGGATTTCAGGAACTACACCCTTAGATGCACAATTCTTAAAAACACTCTGAATTCAAAATGACTCCACTTCTCACTGACCACACCATCCAGGAAACAACTTTGCTCTGGTTTAACATTTTTAAATGGAGTTAGTAGTTCTGAGCCATTGCACTTTGTATTGTGAGCAGAACTAAAATACAATAAATGAGAAAGTACTTTGAGATGCAGTGTGTGTGATTATTACAATTCCATAGGACAATCCCTCTACTCCTATTTCAGAAAGGATACAATGGTCCTCTGTTCCCATCCCAGCTGGTGTGGGGGACACACAGACACAAACAACTGTGTCTTGGTCACTGGGAGAGTTGACATTTCACCATTAATGCCCTCCTTTTAGTGTGTGTGTGTGTGTGTGTGTGTGTGTGTGTGTGTGTGCGTGTGTGTGTGTGTGTGTTTGACATGTAAATGATCACCTATCATTGTTCCTGCCTTCACATCCATGGCATTCTCTATGTTATCTTTGACTTAGACAATAGGTTCTCCACCCACAAAAGAGGGGAGCAGTTTTATGAGTGTACCCTGATCAGACGAAACTCCCATCAGTTTGGAGAGAATTATTTGTGCGGTCTTCACAGAAGAGAATTTGTTTTCTACATGGTTTCTATGTTTTCTCAGGGCATTAGATAACCCATTTCCCCCAGCCCCCTTACACAGCTGTCCCATGTTTACTCTGTTTAGTTAATCAAACCCCAGTGGCCTGGATGAGTGGGATGTTTGCACCATTAACTTCCCTGCAATTCTGCAGGGCCAGGGGGAGAGGCAATTCTGCACAAAAATGAGGAATTGGGGAGAGGGGGGAACACTCCTCCCTGGAAATGATGCTGCCCCAGTCCTTCCAGAGCAGAGCTCGCCCTGAAACCCTTTCTGTGCTCTCATTGACCCTGAGAACCGCCCATCTAAAATTTTAACATGAGGGTACATGTGAGCACGCCGTTGCCTTTGGAAATAAGATGATATTTCTGGGCTTTGAAAACATAGCAGTCCTCCACGTAACGCTTCACAAGTAGGGCTTTTTAAAATGGGGCTTTTGTATTGTTCCAAGGAAATGTTTCCTACTATTACAAATATCAGTGAAATATTTCCTAAAGAACATAAGGCCTAGAATGGAAACTTCTTATCAGTTTGCCTAAAAGTCACTTCTCCGCTCCATTTAGGTTAAGTTCCAAAATAAACAACTGGATAAACAGCAACTGAAATTAAAGAAAAATAACAGAGGTGTGGGGGAGGGGCCGGAAAGTGGGACATTGTTTCTCCCTCCTGCAAGTTTGGAGTGTTTATGCTGTGGGAAAAAGGGGCATGCCGGAAACGACTTCATTTTAAGGATGCCTTTATTTTGACCAACACCTTTCATTTACTCGGAAGCAAGTTATACTAACAACGATACTACCGGCTCTTCCCGTGGGCCCTACTTCCACAGGGAGGCCTGAGTGGCCGCTCTCTGCTCCGAATTTCCTTGCTCTCATTCATCCATGCACCACTTTGTTTAAACAGAGTTTGGTGCTTAGTGGACGATTGTATTGCATTGTAACTTACAGTGTAACACATTCTTTCTGTATTTATTTCACAGAACGACTTTCTAAAAGCGAAAGGGTTTGAACCGAAGGAAATAAAGAAATAGAAGTGGCCATCCCGAACCTCCGAGGCTGGTGTCTCTAAGACACCTCAATATCCACACCGCAGAAGTTTCTGCAGACCCAGGCTGTCGGAGGTCTCACTGGTGCCAGGAGGCCGGTTAGCTTTGCAGTTTCTCAGGGCAAAACAGGTGCTGACCCAACCCGGACTGCGAGGGTCAGTGACCACAAGAATGGAGCTGAATCACAGTCACCGTTCACATCGGCACTGGGAATGCAGATGGGGTCTTGAATGCAGCTCTGACACCTGTGATTTTGGGGTGTGACCACGAGATGTGACAAGGCTGGACCATACCAATGGCATCCCATGTAAACAAACACGTTTCTTCAAATCAATGACAAAAATACGAATGGTTCTAGAAATGCCCTCATTTTAAGAGTGCCAATACAAATTGGGATGACATTTCTGATGCCTTCAGGTATTTTTAAACAATGTATTAAATTAACACATAATTTTATAATTTGATTACATCAGCAATTATATGGTGAGGAAGAACTTGTATATTATGAAAAGAACTTGCAAGGCCCTGGCTGGGTAGCTCAGTTGGTTAGAGTGTCGTCCCAGTATGCCAAGGTTGTGGGGGTTCGATACCCATTCAGGGCACACACAGAATCTATCAATGAATGCATAAATAAATGGAACAACAAATCGATGTGTTTTTTCCCCCTCTCTCAAATCAATCAATAAAAAAGTACTTTGTTTGCCCATACAAAAAATACTATTAAAACAATTTTAAGTAATTTCGCCTTTTTATTTTTCTTGTTCATAATAACTGTGATTCCTACTTTGTAGATATGGTAATTAATGTAAATGCTTACTAAATTCTAGGCTGATAGTTTGCCTCCAAATCACAGTGAGGAACACTGTCTGAATATGTTTGTTTGGTAAAAATATTGTTGGGAATATAGTGCATTACATTCCACAGTCTCTCCCGCCCCCCCTTTTTTTTTTAGAAATTATAGGAGAAATTTCACTTAGATATCATTACTGGGACATAATGCTTTTCTTTGGAAGGATGCACTTCTCAAATCTGGTAAAGAATAGTGTTTCCCTCTTTGCTTTGGATGTTAGGAAGCTCAGAGGAAATTCCAGCACCTCTAACAACACAGCACCACTGGCTGTGCATCAGTGTGCACTTGTCTCAAACTTCTTCGTGACCCCGGCTTCTTTACTTTCTTCTCTTACTTTTTCTGACTAATTCCTCCCACTGCTGTGCTGTCCTTTGGTATTTTATATGTTTTTAAAACCAGCTCAAATCCTTTGAGAAAGTAAAAAAGATATTCATAAAGATTCTCTGTCCCCAGTTAGCAGGGTTTCCTGCACAAATATGTCCCACACATCATGGGGACAGAAAACTGACAGTGCTTTGTGGTAAGTGACAAATGTGAAAGTCGGAGGATGTGACCTGCCCAGGGAAGACCAACACCACACAGATGATAACTGGGTACAGGAGTTCATGTTCCTGGTCCTGTTATGAGAAAACTCGGACTGGGCTTTTCGTCCTTCTAGAAAATCACCTTCATTCAACTGAGGCCGTGGTGTTCTGGGCCGGTGATGTGGTCCAGGGGGTTGCATCCAGGGCTGCTGGCTTCACACCCTGCCCCTGGCACGTGCCCGCCTTGCTTTTAAAACTAGCACTTCACCTAGGGCCTGGTGTGGAGCAGTATATGTGGAAAGAATGAACGAATGAGGCAAAGGTATGACATATTAGAATTTTAAAATTTGGTTAGCTTTCAATGGTGACTGCCTATGTGAAATATTTAAAATTTTTTCATTCTATTGAATGTTTTTGCAATCTAATATTGTTTTCCCACATTCCCCATGTAATTGTCACAATTACATACCCCACCCCACCCCCCCAAAAAAAAAAGAAAAGAAAAAGAAAAAAGGGAACTCATGGACATGGACAAGTTTGGTGATTGCAGGTGTGTGTGTGTGTGTGTGTGTGAGGGGGATGGTGGTGGAAGGGAGCATAGAGGGGATAAATGGTGATGGAAAAAATAAAATAAAATAATTTTTCTAAATAAAAAAATTAGCAATAAAAATGGCATTGCTTTTTATTTGCAAAACTCCTTCACATCTGGCTTTAAAAATAAAAAGCAAAACAAAAGCACACACCAGTGCACCTTTTAGGGGTTCAGCAGCTCAAACTGTTTGTCTTTCTCAAAAATCCCATCATGGCCCACCGAAAATGGAATTTCTGAAAGAGACAACCAGTTTGACATATCTTTATAAACCCCCTTCACCCATTCTACAATTGAAGGCCTGCCCATAGCACAGCAGTGGGGTCCCAGGGACGCTCACCCGTGCTGGTTCTGTCCCCAGGAAGGTAAATTCTCTTAACCAAGGCTTTTTCCTGGAGCCAGAAGCGTGGGGCCACCTGAGTGCCCAGCCACATGAATTAACCCAGCTTATGAGGTTCATACATCCAATTCCCCATGCCTTTTTATTTATTTCAATTTTTATTTCTCTGATTTAAATATGCTTTTTCCAATGTTGGGGGAAACAGTTTGGTTAAAAGTCATAAATAAGCTATGAAAATACTGGCCAGGGAGTACTTAATTAAAACCCAGCTGCTGGTCTGCTCCCTGCCAACCTGCTGCCCTGGCCTCCTTTTGGGAAGATGGGCCTTCTTCATTTTCTTCTGAAACTTATTCATATGGAGGCAGGGACAAGCAAAGACAGCTGGGTAACAAGATCATCCTAGGCAACAGAAGACAAATTCATGAGGTTGTTTTTGTTGAGATTACAGTCACTTCCTTAATTTATTTGGCAAAGCTATTGCCTCCATTATCTATCACCTCGAGGCCAAATCGAACCTCACTACACGCTACAGCAGGGATGAACTTAGAAAACACGCTGAGTGAAATGAGCCGACACAACAGGACAAATACTGTCTGATCCCATTTATACATGGTCCCTGGAGCAAATTCATAAAGATAGAGGTAGAGGGTGGTGGCCTGGGGCTGGGAGCAAGGGAACGGAGTTCAATAGGTATGCGTTCAGTTCTACAAGATGGAAAGACTTTGGAGATGGTGGTGATGATGCTGAATGTACTTAACATTACGGAACTATATGCTTAAAATTATAAAAATAGCCAATTTCATGTTATGAATATTTTACCACAATAAAACTGTCACCAAAAAAAGTACCTAGTCTCCCTTATCAAGAAAACATCTTGATTCCTTAATTATGACAACCACTTCCTCATATCCTGACCATGTCTTTCCCTGCTATTCTGATTCTAACACCATAGAAAGTTCTAAACGCCAAATTCTACTTCCAGTGGTACTAAGTGATGTTCAAGTGGGACCTCACCAAAAGGTCTTTGAGTGTCCCCCCTGCCCCCAGTTTCATTACTAGCGTGCCCTGCCCACCCACAGGGAAGGAGGTATTGCTGGTTCCCTAATTTTAATTTCTGTTCTCTTAGAAAAGTTAGCATCATCTGCACAGGTCACCAATTGGTTATGCATGGTGAAACAGAATGAGATTTGGGGGCAGAAAAAGTCAATGGTTTTGCTGTTGTGAGAACATGGGATGTTAATAGGTCACAACTCAATGATTAAGTAATTAGCTACTGTAGGATTATAGGAAAAGGTAGTAAACAGACCCCCTCTTCCCTCCTGGGGAAATCTTTCAAATATAGTTCCTTGTTGAATGTGTTTCTCCTTAAATGAATTCTGCTCTACAGCCTCGTTCCTTTATTCTTCTGACCAGAATGAACACATCTGTGGAATTCGCTGTGAGCTATTCTGCAGCCAGCTGTTGCTAAGTCTTTTATTCCGGTTGAAATTAGGAACAGATTCAAGGACCCTCTACCTACTGTGAAGGCCTGATGGAGTTACCTAAAACTGCAAATGGTGAGACAACGTGGACTGTTCATATAGTTTCTACAACACTTTTGCCTCACTTGCGAATCTACACTTACTCGGCGTTATCTTTGCTATTAACCAAAAATAGATGCAGAGCCATCAGTGAAAGAAAATCTGTGTTGCCATAATAATAGTTCTGCGGGTCATTGTGGAGGTGTCCTCTGAGCAGAAAGCAAGGACAATTGTTAAAAAAGCTGGTTTCCTGGGCAAGTTGTTCAATTTTCGGCCACGAGGAAAAATGAGTAAGGCATTCTCTGTGTCACACCCGTGGGTACGTTTGCACACGATCTCGAAGGGATGCTTTGCTGACTATTAAACTGTTCAAAAATTCAGGTACAGCTGCCTGTTGAAGCGTCTTCAGACTCGGACACGGCGGAGAGAAGAAATCTTCATAAAAGTGTTTCAAGCAACATGGAGGTCCTCACCGTGACCAAACAAGCCTAAAGCTCAGCCAAGTTGACCTTAAATTATCCTACGTGGGAGAGAGTTGCCGGGTCAGACATGGGAGAACCTGGGTGCAGATCCCACTAGAGCTAAGTGTGTGTGCGTGTTTATAAGAAAATGACTAGAGTACTCATCACCCTCAACAGCATGAAAATTTAGGAAACAGAGCTGAGAGAGTTTCCTGCACTGAGATTAAGAACATCCTATTGGTGAAATTCAGATTCAAGCAGTCTTGAAACCGTTTTGTAGAGGACTAGTTGAAATATAACCACGACTTTGTCTCCTGTCTTCTCAGGGGATTTTTATATGTTGAAAATGTCCTGTGTCCCTTCTTCTCCATCATCTCGATACCGCGCATTCTCTGCGTGTCCAAATTGTGTGAAAAGGAAGGATGTTAGGGAAGGGCAGCAAATTAGCATTGGGGTAATATTTTTGAAACTGTTCGTGATGAAATAGCCAGTTTCCATGTCATAGTGACATGGTTACTCACGCCAGACACTGGAAAGGCAGTCAGCAGCTGTACTGCTCCTACAAAACTCTTTAATATGTCAAGTATTCCAACTTTAATTTCTGTGGTTGATAACATATGATAGAAAACGGGTTGACCATTTAAATCAAATTTGTCCCTAATCCACTCTGAAATCTATAAATTTAAGTTAGCTCGGGGAGCTAAAGATTATTCCTAGACTTAGCATAATATCATTCTCTTTTCTCAGATATAATTTAGAAAATCCTCATATTTATATGGAGATAGAATTAACATTAAATATTTACTAATAAGTAGTGCACTTACATTTTTGAGCATGCATATTTAATAAATATGCTTTAGTTTGTCTTGCAGTTCATACTATAGTTCAGAAAGTTTCACTTCCAGCTTTCAGAAAGAACAGGCCTTTATTTTTTGTGGGGAGAATTCTTCTTGTTTGCTTTTTACTGTAGCTATTCTTGAAAGGAACCTCTTAAGAATCTTTCTTATCTAAACGGCCAGCCATCACACTACTGCCTAAGTTATACAGACAGGCCACTGAACACTGTTTCACTAAAAGGCCATTTTCCTTAGCTCAAACAAGCAGAGTCCCAAATGCTGAACAAAGAATTCATTAGACAATAACAAGGGAATATGTGTTTTCTTCTCCATCTGTTTCATGAACCAGAATTACTATAAAATTATAAATTCATACTAGTAAACAGGCAAGTATTTATTCAAGCATTAATCCATTAATATTGCTGACTTTTCTCCATCCAAATATTGTGATTTACCTAAATATTTCAAAATAGGAGAACCTCTGGGAGGTTTCAGGAATTTGTCATTTGTCTAGAAAGTGTCCTTAATCCTGAGTGGCTACTTTAAACGTCTGAGGATATTAAACAGTTGAAATTTTGGCAAGGTTAAATATGTTATAGGAATAGTATGGGAACCCTTTTAAATATTTTGTTTTTGTATCAATTTTCCCCTGTAACATGCTACGAATGGTGCATTGACAAGTGAGCAATGACCAGTGACTTTGTGTACAAATAGTGTTCAGCACATTTTGCTTGTCATGAAAGGTGCTCTCTCCTCAATAACAAAACCGGGCTGGCCCTGCAGCTGCCATTTTCCAGAATGTAACTCTTGCCCATCTCTCATATTACCTTCTCAGATTCTGTATGCATCGTAGAGAACCGTGGAAGGAAAGAAATTTTCTAAAAGCACGATATTACTGTAGAAGAGTCATAGCCCTGAGTGAAATCACATGTGGGTGATTCAAAACCTGGGGAAAGGAGGCAAGTCACAGAAATCTCCATTTTATATGGAGGAGTTTGGAAGTTGCTCACTCTTTTGTTGATCTAATTTATCAATGTTCAACACATGAAAGTTATTCATGCAATACTGTAGTTTTCAATAGACCCAAGTATGCAGATGAATGTAGATAAACTCAAATCCACTTGAAAATACTAAAAAAAGCTATTAATATGTCAAGTATTCCAATTTTAATTTCTGTGGTTGATAACATATGATAATATATCTATGTCTATATATGCCATTTATATCCTTGCCGTTAGTTGAATTAGAGGATACTTTTGTGTAGTATTTGTACTGTGTATTGTAATGAATTGTGGGCACTTGAATACATTACTGTGAATCAGACTTAAATCTGATTGTTCAAGAATACATCCACTGGGGGGGAAAAAAAGGAATTCATCTACTGAGGTGGTCACGCTGGAATCAGCAACAATTGTCCAACGCCCTCACTTACCAAGCCCGCTCTCCAGAGCAGTGCAGATCACGGATCACCAAGAGAGCTTACGTGTTAGGATTCTGGATCCTTCTCTTGAAGGTTCTCCTCCCTCTTGCCCCCTCCCTCCATTGAAACACACACATCGCAAGCATGCACGCGCGCGCACACAGTACACACGCAGAATGGCCCCTGTGTCTGAGCCCGGCTCTGCAGGAACAAGCTCCTCCCTGTGAGCTGTCTGTAGTAGTTTCTGTTGTAAATGCCCTAAGTTGGAGAGGCCCTGAGCTGCAGCTGCAGTGAGTGTTAGCGCACATTAGGCACCGAGAAATGTCACCGCGGAAGGCAACACATGGGCTGCAGCGCGGCTGGTGGAGCAGGGCGAAGTGTGTCTTGGACGGAATCCATCTCCACTGCGGAGTTATCACGAGGGGAGAACAATATGGCCAGGAGCGGTGGGAGAGGACGGTTCCCCCTCCCCAGGCTATAGCTCCAGGCTGCACCACCACGGAGGCGGGGGAGCTCCCCTCACTCCCCCCCCCCCCCCCCGCGTACCAATAATGCTTTTTTGGGGGAGTCAAATTGGGATTTTTGTTCCCAGACTCAACTTATTGCAATTAAGTACCGGCCCAGGAAGAGTAGTTGGTGTGAAGAAACAAAGTTTGAAAAACAGAAAAATTAGAGAACTTTTCAAGGATAAACAAACAAACAAACAAACAAAACACACAGTCATTTTAAAATTGCCTTACAGCAGAATCCGCGTTCTGAAGACTTTCCAGAGTGACCTTTGATCTTGGTTCAGGACTTAATGCATTGATACTCAGCGTCAGAATGCCCCCAAAAGCATTTGCCAGGAAGTTGAGTAAACGCACCCCCCCTCCCCGCCCCAGGCTGTTTGTAATGCACATGCACTGAGACCTCCGGAAGGAGCCCCACGAATCGCTCCGGACTCGCGGCTCAGTGTTCAGGTACCCAAGCCCGCTGAGATGCATCCCCGACACGTCTGCACGTATGGATGCGTGCGTGTGTGCGGATCTGTGTGTGCGCGTAAACAGCTTCTCATAACTGGAGCTGCGGCAGCGGAGTCCTTGGAAGGAAGGGGCGACGACAAGCCGTTGGAATCGTGATTCAGGACTATTAGGGAAAGAATGAGCTGCTTCTGAGTCATCGCGAGCCTCCAGACTTTCCCCGCAGTGTGGCAGAACTTTGTGCTGATGAGACAATAGTGAAGCGTGTGCGTTTCCTACAGGGCAGACCATTCCGGGGCTGGGGGAAGCCTGGGGCCTGCGCCCGGCCTCGGTGGCCTGGCCTCCTCCCCGCGCCGCGCAGCTCCCCGAACCCGGCCGGTTTCGGAGTCCCCGCTGGGCGGGCGCGTCCGGGGCGCGAACGGGCAGCGCGGGGAGGGAAACGGGCGCGTGGCGGGCCCCGCGCGCCCTCGCGTGTCCCCCGCGCCCGGGCGCAGCTGGCGCGGTCGGTCTAGTGCAGCGCTCGGCTCCGCGCCTCGGGCGCTCGGCTTCACCTTCAGAGGCGCGGGGCGTGCGCGTCCTCCTCCCGGGGCCGCCGCCTCCCCGCCAAGGTAGGGACCGCGGTGGGGGCGCCGCGGGCCCGCGGGGGCGGGAGGCGCAGGGCCGGGGCCTGGACGCTCCTGGGACCTCTGTGTGCGCCGCTGGTGGGGGGCGCCGGGGAGGGGCTCCCGGGAGCTGAGAGGGCGGCTAGGCTTTCCCTGCTGGTAGTTGCTGGGCTCCGCAATTCCAGGAGAGGGAAGATGCAACTTCAGGCGGCGAGGCGAGCGCCGGGAGGTGGTTTTTACCGCAGTGGAGGGGCGGGGTGGGGGCCGGGGTGGGAGCGCGGAAGAGGCTCTGGCTTTGTACACTTCGTCAAAGGCGACGCGGGAGGAGGGGAGCTCGGATGCGCTCTCCATCCATTAGGAGACAAAGAGCAAATTGCCTTACTTTAAAGTAAAACGCTCTGGTTAATGAAGGTGAGTGATGGGGCTGCGGGGCCCGAGGAGCCGCTTCAATTATTAAGGGTTTGGCTGATGGGATCGATGCGGTGGGTACCGAGCGCTGCTGCCTCAGGGAAGTGTTAGCGTGAGGGGGGGTTGTTTGCCCTCTCCCCTGCCCTGTTTGCCTGCCCATTAGCGGGGAGCGTATAAGTGACCCTAACATTAAAGAAGTGAGAGCCTGAAAGGGAAGTTAGGGCAGGGGCAGGGGTGGGGGCGGGGGCGGGGGCGGGGGCGAGGTTCCCGCAATGACTTGGACAGGGGTGGGAAGAGGGGTCCGGATGGCTAGGACTCCTCCGAGAGGCACCCAGCCAGGCTGGAGCAGGGACTGTGATGGTGGTGGTGGTGGTGGTGGTGGGGTGAGGGTGGGGGAGTTACTGATCTCCATATATACCCGGGTATATCCAAGAAAAGAAGAATGCTGTGGATGTGTGTGTGTGTTGGGGCGGGGGGGGGGGGGGGTTTGGAAAAGCGCTTAGTCTGCCATTTTCAGAGAGAACTAGCATGCTGAATAGCTACGAGCAGTGTTTTTAGATTAAACTGTCTCGTTAAGTTTTAAAGAAACTTTGTATGGATAAGTTCGCTAAAAGCCAGAGCGGTGGTTATTTAAAACAGGAGGAAGGTTGGTGCGGTGACAATCAGCCCCAGCGGGCTGGGAAGGCAGTGGACCCTGCGGTTAGGAACCAGAGAGACCCGGCCTTTTACCAGAAAATGTGGGTCTGTAAGTCAGCCCCATTTATTATCAGCCTTAATAAGCTCCCTGCAGCAGACGGGGAGCTTCTGGGCTGTGTTTGTATGTTACTCATTCCGCTGGGCTTGTTGGTAAAGAATTACTCGGTCTCCGGGTGTGCAAAGATTAACTTGCTGAGGCCCCTTTTAAAATATATTCATTCTGTGCCTTATTTAATCCAGATGCACAAAAAGCCATTTGCTGCTTCATTGTTGGTTTACATTTTTTTGAAAAGGCGACTGGTATAACCTGTGGAATTTGAAATGCAAATAAAAGCCTGTGGGAGTTGAGGCAGAACAAATCGGCGTTTATAAAGTGCAAAAGATTTAATGTCTTTGAAATCATTGCAGAGGGAAAAAAAAAAACGGGAGAGGGGGAGTCATTTTTCAGGGAGTGAATTGTGACGTCAGGGCTTTTTGGAAAAGATATTTTTAAGGTCTGAAACCCGGGTATGTAAAGTGCTTACAGGAAAAACAGATTACAAGATTAACATCTGTTAACATGATCATTTATCTCCAGCCAAAAATAGGTCAGTTCTTAAGGAAACACGATTGCTGGCGCATGCTTAAATAAAATTAAAAGAATGAATTCTTAATTTAGGACCGGTGTTTTTTATAATCTGACCTATGAAAAAAACATTTTTTATTTCGAGATCAGTGAAAGGTCAAAGTTCCTTTTGAATGTTGAGTACAGCTCTTCACCCTGCGTCCACCCCTCCCAGAGGACCCCCCTTTCTCCTGACTCTGAGCTCTCTCTTCGCCCCCTCCCGGGATTGCTAATTCCCTTTTCATCCATTGTGGAAGTACAAAATATACTTAAGTGGATATTGTCTGATGCCCCCCTCGTTAAAGAAGGAAAACTCTCCCCACAGATGGCTAACTTTCAGAGCTCTGCTGTTCTTTTACCATTAAATGAAATGGTGGGGAAGGGGGGGGGGGGGGGGAAGGAAACAGCCTTGTAAAGTTTCCCTGCCCCCTGAGTGAGAATGACGGCTCTGTTGGCCAATCCGTAGCGGCTTTCTCCATCCCGGAGGTAATTTGGGGTGTGAGTGTGTGTGTGCGCGCGCGCGCGCGCGCGTGCATGCGCCCATGTGTCTCTGCACACTGTTAAGTCCCACTAGACCCGCGCATCCGCAGGCTCCTGATTTGCACAGCTGTGTGCTGTAGACGTGGGCACACTTTTATTCTAGTCTGTGCAGCTAGATGGGCACACCGCAGTTCAAATGGAGACCCTGCCTCCTCTGAGTGTCCTTCTGTAAAGAATGGACATAAGAGGCGCTTTCGGATTCCAGTCGAAACCTGGAGAAGGGGGAAGAAAAGAGGAATGATGTGATTATGCTTCTCAACAACTGGGGAATCGGCTCCTTTCGTCTCGTTCCCACGCGGCAGGCGCGCCCCAGCGCTCTTGGGGTTCGGGTGATGGAGCCCACTCGCCCGGCTCAAAGTGCACGGAGAACGAGAATTGTTGAAACTGCTGCTAACTCCGCACCAAAATGAAGGCAGCATGTACCTTTCGACTTCAAATTTTATTTCTGGAAGTTGATACTTAGTCCTTGGCAAATTCCAGAAGGTGACCTACTCATGGTCAGTGCAAGTTCTGTGGCTCGCCGAGCTGAGTGCGGAGCACGGGCGGGGAGCGTCACGGGCCGCCCCACGCTCCGTATGGGCTTGATCTGGCACCAGCTTCCCTGGGAATGTTGGTAGTGATGTGTGTGGAAGCGTGTGGACCAGAACTGGCCTGGTAGCATCTGTCACTGTTGGAGTTGCTGGGCTGCCTCACTCCTGGATGGATGGTGATGATGCGGTGCAGGGGTTAAGGACCCACGTGTGCCCCCTCCCTGCCCAGAGACCCCTGCTGGGAGATACCTGGGAGAGACCCGTGCCCCAGCTGCCCGGCCGGACCGAGGTCACCCCGAGGCCTACGGGCGACCCCAGGCGACCTTTGTTCTCCCCTTACAAGAACCTAACTCGGTTAAGAGGCGGTGTCCGGCCCAGCGCCTCCAACTCGGGCCATTTCCGCCCCCCAAGGCGGAGCTGGATCCGATTCTGCCTCCCGCCCTCCCAGTGAGATCGCCGGTTGAGGAATGGGCAGCAAGGGGGAGGTGTCGCTGGATTAAATCATTCCTATTTCTGTATCTCAAGCATTTTGGCGCTGGGTCTGGGGCGCCGCTGGGGAGGCTGGGGGCGGGGCGGGGGCGGGGGGGATTTACCTGCCCGCCCCGGGGGCGGTGGCGGTGGCGGCTTGTTGCTGGGCTTCCTGGGGGCGGGCCGTGGGCGGGGCGGCTGGGATAGAGGTGGGGGAGGGCCCGGCCCGCGCCCCCGCCCCCCGGCGCCCGCCCCCCGCCCCCCGCCCCCGTCATGTGGAGCGGACGTCACACGCCTGCACTGTAACCCAAGAAGTGAAAGAGACGGGGACCCACGGCCCAACTTCGCACCGTAACAAAGGCGGGGGTCCGTGCGGGTCGGAGGGGGACCAGCTGGGGAGGGAGAGGGCTGGGGGACGGGGGGAGGGGCAGGGGTAAGGGAGTGGGACGGCTGGGGAGTGGGGGTCTGTGGGGACGGGGTGGGGGTCTTCGCGGGTCTGGGGAGTCGAGGCCAGACCTGGCTCGGGGTCCGTTGCGGGGGCGGGGGGCGGGGGTCTGCGCCAAGCCCGGGGGTCTGCGCGGCTGCAGGGACCGCGCTCCGGGGCCCAGGCGCCAGGGAGACCAGGTAATTGGTTTCTATTTTAAACTTCACTTTGTTCTGGCGGAGGTGGGGCGGTGGGAAAGGCGTGGCCCTCAGGACGATTACATAAGTGTTCACACCTGATTTGGTCTGGGGCCGGGGACCTCGCTCAGGTTTGGGTGGGAGGTGCTGGGGCGCACTGGCCCGGGCACCCGGCGAGGGGCCATTGCGCGTGGGTGTGTGTCCTGCCGGGCGACCTGACCCAGCTGGGCGCGCGAGAAGCTGGGTGGACCAGGGACCGCCTTGGAAGCCCAGATGTGCCCGTGGGCGTGGGCCGAGCCTGCCAGCGGGGTCCACCGCGTAACAAAGGGCAGGGCTTCGGGACCTTGGGCCGCGCACTGTGCTGACCTAACAGCAAGTCACAAAAGGAACTTTAGACAGTGGTCTGAATTAAACATTAGTCCCCCCCCCAGTGAACCTGCCATTAAGTCTCCGTCCTGATTAAAGATGATTTAAAAATGGATGTATCTCCACGCCGTGGCTGCGAAATAAATACCCTTAAAGAACTGACCAACGTGGACGCAGGGCTGGCTTTTCCCCCAACAGGATCTTCTCCAGATTATTTTCCAAGCCGCCCCACGAACATGATTGGGGTATTTTGGTTGAGGAATGTAAGTGCTACTTTAAGGAAGGAGGCATGTATGCTATTCAATAGGCTACTTTCTCCTGCCGCGTAAAAAGCTCCTTTTATCATTTGTTTGCCCCTCCTTCATTTTCTCTTGCATTCTTTGTGGCATCGAAATCACTTGTTATTTATATTTACATAGACCAGCCAGAATGAAACATACCACATACCACATGCTACTGCTGCGTGTGAATGGAGAGTTTCCCCCTCTTGGTAAAATTGGAGAGAGTTGAGCGGAGCCGGGGGTGGTGCCTGGGTCTGAGAGTTGGATTACAGGGAGGACATCTTTGGTTTCACAAGAGAGACGGCCATGCCATCTTGAATGGGCCCTGGGAGAAACTGAGCTCTGAGCAAGGCTCAAGTCTTTTGGTAATGGAATTAGAATTTGGATGTGCTGAGATACAAACAGCATGTCTCATATTTTTTCTTAGTTCGTTTCTAGGACTTTTGTTTTCTTAAACTTGCTAATTTGCATATGCTGAAACATTCAGGGCACTTTAACATTCTAAACAAATAATCCCCTGGGCGTGTGATAGAGCTAACCAGGAGGCCTGGGAATGCCTTTCCGAAGTGAAACCAAACAGCTAAATGCATATTTGGTAGGGACAGGATTCAGCAGTCCAAAGGCAGGCGTTTTGCTTATTTTTGTTTCTGAGTCATCCTCCCAAAGACTTACTGTACTGAAATGTACTGGCTCAAGAACTTTAACTTTGGAATGTGTCACTGATGATCTGGGAGTACTTTATACGACAGGAGTTAATCCCACTTATTTGTAAACAACTTTTAAAGTTGCCTGACTAATTTAGAGATTAATCAGTCTGAAGGCCCACGTTTCTAACTTTACAAGATGTTATCCCAGGAACCAGCCTTCAGTGAATAGAATAAGAGATGGTTGTGGAAAGAGGTCAATGTTGAAAGAATATTGTCTCCACTTCTATAAATTCAATTTCTCCTATATTTACCTTACTTAAGTCTTGTGTAAAGCATTTGATACTAAGATTAACTGAACAAGGAAAGGAGGCTTCTTAAAAAGAATGCCTCAAAATGAGGTACACTTTAACAGATGGTTTTCGGCCTTACCAAATAGGGGAAAATGATAATGTGACCTGCAGATTTAAGTAGGGCTTAGTCATGGATTGTTCTTGAAAAACCAGTACTCAGTTTACAGGGTTGTTGTGGATTTTTATTTATTTGATTTCAGGATATATGTTGCTCTTATTTATGTTTTATCAGAAGGAATCTTTTTAAAATTGGGAGGGAGGGGCTGTAAGTCTGACTGGAGCTTGTGTTTAGAGTTTCAGCGGCATTATACCTTAATGCCATGGAAATAGGAAACTGAAATATAAGCTGATTACGTTCAGCAGGAAGGAGCTTGTCCAAACCAGTGCGCTTTCCTGATATAATATGCTTGTTTTAAATGTTCAGGACAGTACTCTGTTTTGGTTTTTATTCTCTTTTCATTGGAGAAAAGGGCGTGTGTTAATTATATAATTAAAAATGGCATTTTGCTTATAGTGCAATTAGATTTCTGAGTGAATAAGGCTTCTCTCTATTGCATGGGAAGGAAACAAACAACTTTTTCATTGGCATTTGAGGGCCAGTTCAGCTGGAGACATCTACACTAGGTGATAGGCATAGATTTAAGCAGAAGTCATAGAACTAATGGAAGAAAGCAGAAGAATGTTAACTTTATTTGATGAGATATTTGCATTATAAATGCTTAAATGTAGAAGTAGCATTCCTTCTTCAAAGGCAGACATCTTACTGCTGTAAATGTGTAAACATTGACAGCAATAAATGTGGATAGAGCCAATCTGACACAATCAGTTAGTCCTTGCAAAAATGCATCTCTTGGCTGTCCTGACCCCTCCTCCTCAAAAGTCCTGGAGGCTGTGGGAGAGTCTGATGAGCCCTCCTCTTAGTGAATGTAGTCCAGACAATACCTTTGGGCCCTTGGGCACCCTGGGAGGCCTGGTGTGTGCTGGCCCGACCCCAAAGCATGTTCCTCTTTCAGTGTGGACTCACCTGCTGCCCAACTAGCACCCAACACTTGGAGTTGCCTGGGCTGGCTTACCACGTGGCACCTTTGATCGCTTCCAGAATTATTAATATCTAAATGTGAATAATTAATTGCATTACTGTCTCTAGCAACCAGACCCTTACTCTGGTGGAAACTGCATGTCATGTGGGTTTGCATTTTTCAAGTGAATTGCATTGTTGGGATGTGGGTGTGTTCTGAAGGCTGACCGGGAGCTGGTTGGAAGATGTGTCCATGTGTCATGGAGACAGATGACAGCGTGCAGCTTCTAGGAGGCAGATGTAAGTGTGGACGACTGATTTGAATCCACAGGCTTTGTGCACTTCGCCAGACAGTTTGGGGAGCAGCAATTATTTGGCTAATTTCTGTGTTGGGCTCGGTGCTAACTGGGAGCATGAGCTAACCCACGTGACTGTGGTCCTCTTCTCCCTCCTCCCTCCTCCCCTCCCTGGGGCTCTCACCCCCCCCCCCCCCAACCTTTCTATCCAATGGCCAACAGCAAGTGTGTTGGCAGCAGCCTGTTAAGGACTGAATGTGTCTTGGGAGTGACAGCATTTTCCAGAATCAGGCCTTGACCTCGGTCTTTTTTGGCCTCAGGAACAAGTGAGTTTGGGGTGCAGGAGGTGGACAGTTCTCTTTGATGGAGGGGTGACCTCTGCCCTGAGTAAGGTGAGATCATACCCCCTCCCCACTCACCAGAGGTGGGGGAGTGATTTATAGGGGGAGTCCTCTTTATCACTGGACTCTAGCTATGAATTATCTTACAGTTTTCAGGAATATTGGCAAATAGTCACAAACCACTTTAAGGAAGGAATCACATCAAATGTTTATGAAGAATTTATTAAAATTAACCTTATGGGAAGACTGAAGAAAAACTTTATGAATTTGAAATCTCATCTACTTCTTTAAAAAGCATCTTTATGTAGAATTAATTTTCCTCAGCAGAGGACCATTTTAGGGGCATGACTTGGCTGTAGGAAGGGTACATACATATAAGGGTGCTGCGAATGCACGGCTTGTGTTTGAGATCCGAGAGCGGCTCAGGTCTATCAAGTGTGCCTGAGTGGGGAAAGGAGCAGTTGTAACTGTCTGTTTGTGTAGTCTTTGTCCCTCGAATCTGGCTACACGTGATTTGAGCAGCTGAAGCTTTTCTTTCCGAAGCTCGCCTGGCTGTCATATTTATGTGCAGAATGAGATGTTTTCTAGTGGCCTGCATTCGAGTGGTAAGGAAGTGTGATTCTATGGCTCTGGACTTCCCTTAAAAGTCATTTTTAAAAAAAAAAAATCGGGCATTTAGGCTTCACTTCCAATGGCACTGAAAATGACAAAGCAGCAATAATTAGAAATGCAGCTGTTTTCAGCATGCAAACATATGAATATCTGTAATGAGCAGAACATTACACAGAGGAATAGAAAAATAGTTTAAAAAGCAGCTATGTCAGATATAGATACATTTTGCTGTTTACTTCACATATGTGTTCATTCTGGTTGATTTTTTTCCTGGTGTGTGTGTGTTTATGTGTTATGTGTATGTGTGTGTATGTGGTCAGCAATGTAGTCGCTAAGTTCTCAAACCCACTTTAAGAAAAAGGTATTATACAGGGTAGGGCAAAGGTAGGTTTACAGTTGTGAGTACACAAAACACAGTTTATTCTTGGATTAGTATGTGTTATTATTTTCCCTACCAACAATTGTAAACCTATTTTTGCCCCACCCTGTACATGCTGGTGAAGTTTAGATAGTTCCTTGCCGGAGTGGTGAGAATAGGGTGAGATATTAGTATGTTTTCAAGACAGAATGAATCTGGTGTTTTATTCCTTCAGAAGCAGGTAGACTTGTCTCTCACCGTGTGGCACCCCAGGGAATTGCTGATGTCAGCTCAGCCCTGGGATACAGCTGTCCTCCTATTTTCTTGCTCATTTAGGGGATAGTGAGTGCAGGCGACATGTGGTATTGGCTTTCAGCGCCCCGTGAAAGGGAGACTTAGAAATTTAGGTTCTGTGTTAAAACGCTGTAGTTTTTTCTTAATGGCTAAGAATTAGTAAACATTTTTTCAGCATTATTTAGTAACCCTCGACAAACCCTTTCCTCTTCACTCTTCCCTGTCAAAGGAAAGGGTGTTTGTTTAGGAATTTTTTCCTTTGTTTCAGAAAAGGGCAACATGTGTCTGTCTCTGCCATATGGCACTATTTAACCTACGTGGCTCAGGCTGACTCGGCACTGCGCTTGCCTTGATTTATTTCAGCATTCGAGAATGTTCTTTGAAATGTACAGCGCAGGGTGCACCGAAAGTTGTGCGAGAGGCTGTCCCTGGCTTTCGCAGTTTGTTTAGCTGATAATCAAGGGTAGTGAGCTGGTGTTACTGTTATTGTTCCTGAATTAATTTTTGTAGGAAATAGTTGAACATTAAATGTTGACTGAGTTAATTCAGGAAAGCACGGAGCCCAATGTGAGTTAAAATTTCTGCTGATTGCAAATAGGCTGAGGCTGGGTAGGTAAGAAGGGACCTTCACTAACTACTTCCTTCCTCCTTCCTGAGTACTCCAATGATTTTAACCTAGAGCTAGAAAATATGTGTGTTTTTTTCCTTAAAGACTTGGCTATTTTTGAATGGATGGGTGAATCAGTGAGCAGATCCTATTTCATAGTTTTTAAATCTTTTATTTTTCAATTATAGGTGACATACAATATTATATTAAATTCAGGTGTACAACCCAGCGATTAGACATTACCTAACTTACTTAAGTGGTCATCCCGATATGTCTCGTGCCCATCTGACACCACACCAGTTGTTTCACTATTACTGACTGTATTCCCTGTGCGGGACTCTACATCCCGTGACTATTCTGTAACTGCGATCCTGTTTCATAGCTGAGACTTTTGTGGTGCTGTTCTGGAACTGTCTAGGGCAGCAGTCGCCAACCGGTGGTCCTCAGACCACTGGTGGTCCGTGAGGTCCGAAAGGTTGGCGACCGCTGATCTAGAGGCAGATCTGTAATGTTTCCGCTCAGGGATTTGTTTTGTTCACACATGCTATCTATATACATTTACATTTTTGGATTGACTTTTATTTAATTCACAAGGGGGGGCTTCTTCAGCCCTATCTTGGGAATCAGTGAATACAGAGCATTGTAGAAGATTCCGCCTTCATTTTTAACATCCTGCAGGGCTGTGGCCTTGCTACCCATGCCAGCCCATACGAATCCATGTGAACCCATGATAACACATGTCAACACATGCTAACAATGCTAACACATGCTCATGCGTCTCTAGGCATCTCTCTTGTTAGCTTGAATGGTGCCATTTTAAGGAAAAAAAGTAAACATATTTGTACTCCTCCCTGTGTGTGCCCACAGCAGGGCCTCCATGCACAGAAAGGTGGGCTTGGGTGGCACAGAGAACTGCCGCCATGGGCAGGAGCACTGCTTTTGTTGATGCATAATTTATATTGACATTATCAGTGACACGGAGAGAACACTTTGGTGCCATTTGAGAAAATATCACCATTGACATTGGTAATTATATCCCCGCAGATTTAGATTCATCACACCAAAGCTTTCTCTGTCGTTAGTGTGACCATTAGCATAATGGTGATAATTTGTCCCTTTGTAACGCCAAGCATCTTTAGATTCCCATGGTTGTGGTTAAGTACAGCATGGCCCAGGTGCTCACATGGCTTTCTTGTTCCAAAAATGGCTTTTTACTTTTTAAAGTAAGAGGCAAGGAAGATGATCTCATTCCTGAAGCCAGCTTAGAGACTATGACCCTTAGTAAGCGAATCTCGAATGTGAAAATACTTGCCTTAGCCATGTAAACTTGGGGACAATTCTGTGGAGTCCTGGGATTTGTGGTAGGATTAAAATTGTCCCCAGTAAATTACCCTGGTGACAAAAAAGCAGAATCTATTGATGGTTTTATGGAAAGATTGGCTTATCAGTTATTTTCTAGGTTGATGAAAGATTATGACTTGCTTAGAATTTGAACTTTAGAAGGGAAGGTTAATTTTCCTAGCTACCCATTTTTCAATATCTGTAGGAACTGGTTAAAAAGGGAATTTATTGCAGTAAGAATTTGAAATTTTATGTGCCGGTGGGAGACGATTTATAACCCGTGAAGGGACAGGTGCCAGCATGCATTTCAGGCTGTCCCTATGGTAGGTCTACCAATTGTCCCTGGAAGTTGTCAACCATTTAGGAAAATGCATTAGATCCTTTGGGCCCCCCAGGCACCCTTTGGATGGTTCCAAGGTGGTGGCTTACACTTCCCCTTGCCCGGACCAGAGTACATGTGGCCCAGAGTATGGATTTCATATAGGTTAGGAGTATTAAATAGATTCTGTGGAACAACCGACTATGGATTTCATATTGATTAGGAGTATTATATTGATTCTGTGGAACGACTGGGAAGGAAAACATTGACTTTCATGATTATTTGCCTTTCTTTGTGAATTTAAGTTATTTTGATTTGGGTTTATTTTATTTTATTTTTAAAATATGTTTTTATTGATTTCAGAGAGGAAGGGAGAGGGAGAGAGAGATAGAAACATCAATGATGAGAGAGAATCATTGATCAGCTGCCTCCTGCACGCCCCTTCTGGGGATCGAGCCTGCAACCCTGACATGTGCCCTTGACTGGAATAAAAATAATAAAAGAAGCAGTTGGCTTCTTCGTACCCTGTGGGACCCTTCAGTCCACAGGCTGATGCTCTATCCACTGAGTCAAACTGGCTAGGGCTGATTTGGGTTTGTTTTAGAAGGTTAATATTGAGTTCTATATATCCTATATAATAAAAGCCTAGGTGGCGTCATGCCCTTGCGTGACGCCCTCATGCAACATTGTCACAATGTGGCCACCACAAGATGCCCGCCCTCACGTCACAAGATGGCCACCACAAGTTGGCTGGCAGGGGAGGGCAGTTGGGGGCCATCGGGCCGGCAGGGGAGGGCAGTTGGGGGCCATCAGGCCGGCAGGGGAGGGCAGTTGGGGGCCACCAGGCCGGCCGGGGAGGGCAGTTGGGGGCCATCGGGTCAGCAGGGGAGGGCAGTTGGGGGCCATCAGGCCGGCAGGGGAGGGCAGTTGGGGATGATCAGGCTGGCAGGGGAGCAGTTAGGGGGTGATCAGGCTGGCAGGCAGGTGAGTGGTTAGGAGCCAGCAGTCCCAGATTATGGGAGGGATGTCCGACTGCCGGTTTAGGCCCGATACCACAACTGAGAGTTGGTTTTTGGGTGAATCCTGACATTTTACAGGTACTAAAATAAAGGATTTAGTGACTCAGTGATGGACAGGGCTCCAAGCCAGCTTTCTTGATTCCCCCAAAGTTTACACCAGGCTGATCGCACAAAGTCTGGTGGGGTAACACTCCACATTCAAGACCAGGTTGTTGCCCTGGCTGGGTAGTTCCGTTGGTTAGAACATCATCCTGATACGCCAAGGTTGTGTGTTCGATCCCCAGTTAGGGCTTATACAAGAATCAACCAATGAATGCATAAATAAGCAGAACAACAAATAGATCTCTCTCTCTCTCTCTCTCTCTCTCTCTCTCTCTCTCTCTCTCCTTCCCTCCCTCTTGCTCTCTAAAATCAATGAATTAAAGAAAAAAATGAGCTTGTTAAGAGCTGGTCATTTTGTAGTATGCAGACCTGGCCAGTGATCAGGCATTTAGAAAGGAGACTTTGTACTGTCCTCATATCTATTTCATTTCTAATGCTTAGCTAGAGCTCCAGAGAGAAGAAATGTTGACTAAAGTTTTGCATCTCTCAACGAGGATATCATGTCCGTGTGAAAATTGGACGTATGGTCCCATTCAAAGGAGACTGCAAGGGCAGACCAGGTCACCAAAGACCCCGAAGCTGTTTGCACAGCTCTCTAGTTCAGCAGGGGGCCAGGATACAAGTTTTCTTGGGAAACCCTGCACTGGCTGATTGGCATCTGGTCTGCTCCTGGTTGCTGGATGGACTCTGGCAGACAGACCAGCGTGTAGATGGGTCCCTGTCCCCTCAGCTGGCTCCCGGGACGTGGAGCTGGGCCAGGTGCAGTGAGGTTTTCTTCCTCCAGCCAGAGGCCCATAGAAAACCTGTTTCCTTCTGCATTCTCCAAGTGAGCAAACATGGCTGACATTCTAGGTTTTCTCTGAAGAGGAAAAACTAGTAAGCTGAGACCCAAATTTAGAAGGCTTTCCCCTTTCTGAAGAAGCTAATACTGAGAACGTTTTCATTATTTATCTGAAATTACATCCTAGGTAGTTTGCTACCTTTCCAGAAATTTCTCAAAATCTTGGATGACCGAGTGTAAGCTAAGAATTGCCCAGATTGGTGCCATCAGTGTAAGACTCGGGCCTTATTCCTGTGTGAGAATGATGTGTGTGAGGGTTTGCGCAGGCTCACTTGAGTTCCGGGAATTGAAATCTTGCTATTTGCATGTGGGTCGCAGCAGTTGGCTTCTGCATACCCATCTCATTCCATAAAGGACGAGGTGCACTGGAGGTTACATGTTAAATATATAGTAAAACAAAAATGAAAACCAAGGAGAAAATGGACTAAGAGGTCACAACGAGGGGGAAAATAGGACATAATCCAGATCATAATGTCCCCTTCAGGGGGTGTACTTGAATCAAAATTTGGAGTCTGAATTTCTGGCAATTAAAGCAAGAGTGAAACATGACCATTTATATGCTGCACCGATGAGAAGGGTAAAACTCACCAGTGATCCCATGAAAGAAAAGCCTTTTAAAAGCTTGTAACCATAAGGAAACTTTTTACGTTGATTTTATACTGGCTGATTCTATACATATTTTTATGTAGACAATGCCTTCAACAGTATTCTCAAGTCCCATGACACAGCGGCCTTTCCAAAGGTGGCAACTCGGATACAAAGAACCAATGGCAAACGAGCAAATTGCGAGACATGGAGAGCTGGTTTTTGACTCTCCATGACAGTGTGACCCAAGTTATTGAGCATGACAGTTTCCTGTTATGTTACAGGTTTAACTTTTATTACTGATGACTTACTATAGGACTCAACCTTGGCGAATGCCTCGATAGCCAGTCCCACATAACTCTGTGAAGCTCACCCCCTGTCCACAAACACTGGTCAGATGCCTGCCTTTCTTTATGTTCCCTGTTTTTGAGCGTCATTCCCGTTAAGAGGGTAGGGAGTCATATTTGTCCCTCTCCCCCATGTGGACACTGGGAACCATACTTTTCAGCAACCTGGTCACAGCGCCATCGCTGGGTTGCCTGAGTGGACCGTTCTTGGGGCAGTCGCCCTGAATTTGTGGTCTTCCTCATGCTTGTTCAAATGTGTCGAGTTATTTGTGTGTCTGTCTGAGCCATCTGGCGTTGTATCACATGATGGAAGACCAGTGTCCCCTCTCTTGCCTATTCCTCCCTAGGTGGCTGGGATCACTGCTGAATCACCCTGGAGGAGCTGGGAGTTGGTGTGTAGTGTCCTCTGAGCTGGGACCCAATCAGTATATGGCCACGTCTGCTCTGAAGACAAGCCCAAGTTTTGAGTAATCCATCAAGAAAGAGAGATTTTGGGGTGGGAGGGGGGCGGGCATGGAGGGGAAGTCTGAGAGTTTGAAGCAGGGAACCATCTAGCCTTCCCGCCCACTGGAGGGACTTGGCCCTACCCTGGTTCCCTGACTCCTCTGCCTCTCTCTCCTGTTCTCCTGGTCGCTTAGGGAGGGTCCGCTCTCTAGGATCCTGAATCCGGGGTCTGTATTTCTAAAACTCCGGGGCTGGGGTCACAGACTCTTCCTGGAATGGGCCTGAGAGTATTTTGGGCCTTGAGAGCCCTCGTCTCTGTGGGCACCACCTAGCTGAGGCTTGTCGCTCAGGACCCAATAGCAGCAACTAGATGCACTGCATTGATGGCCTCAAACTTGAATTTCATATTATTTCACGTGTCCCAAAATATTGTTCTTTCGATTTGTTCCAACCACTTAAGAATGTGAAAACCATTTGTAGCTGACAAGCTTCACAAAGACAGGTGTCGGGCAGGGTTTGGCCCACAGCTGCAGCTTGCTGACCCGCTGGGACCGGGCCGCCCCATGGAAATGCGAGGCACCTGTCATGGGAGATTTTTTTTTTTAGTGACCACGTGAAAAAAGTTAAAGAAATGGGTAAAAGTGATGCCAGTATGTTTTATTTAACCCAATAGATCCCAAACGTCACTTGCGCGTGTAGATGACATGCCAGTTATTACCAAGATGTTTTTTGTTCTTTTCCATACCGAGTCTGTGGAATCTGGCGTGTGTTTGACAGCCCGCCCCCATTTGGACGTGGTGCCGTTGGCCCCACAGAGGTTGGTGCGGCTGTGGGGGGTTTGGGACGACAGGCCCAGTTTGGGAAGCCCCCGCCCCGTAGCCCGCTACCAGGTGCCAGGGTTGAGGGAGAAATCTCCATTCCGCAAGTTCAGCTTTTTTAAAACAAGGGCATTGAGGGAAGAAATGTTACTTTGGAGCTATCTCAGTGGAATTCTAGCAATTAGAGGGAAAAAGGTTCCTTTTCCCACTCCGGGGTCTGTGCCAGGAGCCCATGGTGGCAGTGTGGGACAGTGGGCAGGAGGCAGGGGCCCACTCTCAGCACGTCTGCCCCTGGGAGTCCCGGGTAGGTTGACCAGGTAGGTTGAGGAGGGTGCTCTTGGATAAAAGACCCATCCTGTCTAGGATTTTCTCCAAGTTCCCCGAGGCCAGACCCGCCTCCCATGTGGCACCCGGTCACTGAGCTTAACTCTGGCCCTGGGGTAGGTAGAGAGGAACTGAGTGAGGTGGAACCCAGCCTGCAGTCCTGGTGCTTCTGGGCAAGTCCTGGAGCCGGTGCCCTTCACCCCTCCCTGTAGAAATGGGCCTGGCCTTCCCTGAGGGCCAGTGACGGTGGCAAGAGGTGCTCTGGGGGAAAGCAAAGGGAGCCCTTCGCAGCTGACGAGTTACAGACAGAGGCCCTTCCCCTGAGAGTTTCCGAAAACAGAAAGTGGGATGGCTTGAGTTTATTCTGCCTCATCCAGCGATCACTTTACATCCAGCATCAAAACGGTGTAGCAATTTGGTTATTTCTAATTTTTTCAAGTTAAAAAAAAAATCATGTTTGTTTTAGAAGAGATGAGGATTGTGATCTAATTGAATGAGGTGGATGTTATTTATAGTTTGGTTCACCTCACGGTGTAAAAAGCGAATTGATAGAATGTAGGCGCTGTTCAGCTGGCTTGGGTGTAAGGTGTACGCGCCGGGAGAGCCAGGCAGACCTGACTTCTTGTTTTGTACTTGGTGGTTGTGGTGGCGGAATAGCCACCGAGTGCTCTTCCTGTCGCGTAACTGAGGACGTGAGTGAGATGATGGAGGCTGGGGCCCACCCTCCCACATGCTGGCGTTTCTCCACTCAGGTCCCGGAGATCTGAGACGTGGGGGTCGGAGTTCGCTTCCAACTCTGAGTGACAGCCCAGGAAGGGCTTGCGGTTGGGGTTTTTACTTAGGAGGGCAGCGTGGAAGGCAAAACTGCCCCTCCTCAGAAAGGATCTGGGACAGATGTGTTTCATCAGGCCTTTCTAAGTAGGTCGTTTAAATATAATAACAGGAATAATAACAAAAATGAAGATCCCCCCTCCCCCAATGGGTAACAGTAATGGCTCAGAAAAGCTGTTTCTCAGAAGGGAGGGAAGTTAGTAACTTTGTCAAAGCAAACATACCTCCTTTAAGAGGATGCTTCTTTTTAAAGATATATTTTTGATTTCAGAGAGGAAGGGAGAGGGAGAAAGATAGAAGCATCAATGATGAGAGAGAATCATTGATTGGCTGCCTCCTGCATGCCCCCTCCTGGGGATCGAGCCCGCAACCTGGGCATGTGCCCTGCAGGGAATTGAAGGGTGATCTCACGGTTCGTAGGTCTGCTCAACTTCTGAGCCACACCAGCTGGGCAAGAGGATGCTTATTTTAAGGAGATGAGGGCTGGATGCATTGTAATGAGTTTTCGTTCATATCCACAGTATTTTTTGTGTGTGTATGATTCCTGTAATGTTCCTGGGCTGCTAGGTATTATAGTGAGATACGCAGAGGAACGTAATGGGTTCTGCCTCACGGGTGTAACAATGGACTATTTTGTGGATGCTGGGAGTGGGTTTAGGGTGGTCTGGAAGCCAGGTGGAAGGGAAAAGATTCATTAGTGTAAAATTGTAAGAGAATCATGTTGTGTTGGTATATTTAATATGTGCCTCAAGGTAGGCACAAAACGCTGCCCTGGTTTTTAGGAGACAGAGCTAAGCTAGTCTTTGTCCTCATGTGGCTCAAGGCTGCTGGTGTGTTTGGTGGTTTGGTTTTGTCCCATTTTCAAGGTGAGACACAGTTAAGCTGCTTCCTCATTCGGGGGCTGGTCCTGTTCTTTGTGGCAACGCCGTGGCTCACCTATTCTTCCTGCCTGTAAATCTAGACGTTCAGCTCAACATGTTTATTATTGTGATTGAGGGTCAAGTTCAAGTTCCATTTCTTACCCTGAAATGCTCCTTCTGATAGTGGACTGGTGTTGAAACCGACCAGAATTCTGTTTACCGTCTTGCCTGTGGAATTGCCGTATCACTGTTCACAGGAAACTTATCAGATTTTTATTTTTTAATAAGATCGACCAGCGTTCAGGTGTAATAGCAAAGTCCAAATCGACATTGTGCAGCTGTGATAAAGCGTGCTGCTTATCCTTGAATGTTTCAGTGGCTCAGCAAACAGTGCTTTGGACGTGTGCGACCACAGGCAAATGGATATTTATGTTTGAAGGAGAAATGCGAGCCTTCAGTGTAGGGATCGTGGTTAGTGTGTGACCTAAAATTCTTCGGAGAGTTTTGCAAATCCTACTTGTCTCACCCAGTTAGAGTTCATAAGTGGGCCTTTACCTTGAACATGATTTAAGCCTCCATAGGCAGTCACCCCCTATTGGCCATTCCTGGGGGGCGGGGAACTTAGGCGGTTTCCACCCTGTCATGTGAAATTTATAGGTGTTCCGTTGCCTGAGGTTCTGCTTGTCCGATGGCACTTGGGTATCACAGTAAATTAAAGTGTCCTGGTGAAAACAACCTTTTTTTTACACAGACCTGGACTGGTTTTGGAGGTTCGTGGAAAAGAGACACGGAACTGCAGGCTTACATTGAGTCACCCTGGTCAGAATTTATTTCTTTCATATTCACTTGAAAGCCACTTTGCTTACTTCACTTTAAGATGTCTAAAGTCCATGCTAATAATGTGGGCAGTGTCCTGGTTTTAAATGACAGGACTCTTAGTGCTGAAACAAGCCAGCTCCTTCCCCCACCCCTGTGATGTCTACTTTGTTTTTTTCTGTGGAACTCTGTTGGCTGGCAGGGAGTTGAGCCAAATGTCATTATTCCAGGGAGTTATGGGAAGCTATACAATGCGATTATTGAATCAGAATTAAACATTGGCGACAGGTACCCAGTGTCTTCCGTTGTCTGTTTCTCTTGTGGCGGGGGATGAAGACAGGCACGAGTATTGCCTTGTGAGACATATACACAGGTTTTCAAAAGTAAGTTCTGTAGAAGTTCCCAAATGGTCTAAGATACCACACTTCCCCTTTAGGATCACAAAGGGGGCTGGGGGAGGGTGGGCGGCACAGTAAGTGACGCATCACTTCATTTTCACCCACGTTTGTCTGAGTAATGTAGTTATAGCCAAATACTTCGGGGAGTTCTGCCTGAATTGAACGCTTTCTTTTCAGATAATTATACAGAAGGCATAGTTCATGGACTACAGAGTCTTCATCATCTTTGCCATAAAGATATTTACAGTCTAAAGAGGAAATTGCATTTTGAAATCAAAGAACTTGTTCGACATTTCACAACATGGATGTACTTTTATTTTATGCAAGCTGCTATGTATTGAGTGCCTGCTATATGCTAATCACCATATTAGGCATTTAAATACATTAACTTAATGACTAGTAAGATTTTCAATGTATATAAAGTTTAAAAACTAAAAATGTGTATGCACTTTAAAAAATGAAAGGCTCATGTGTCATGCCATCACAACTTACTCTCTTTTTAAAAAAAGACGTTTTTATTGTTTTCAGAGAGAGAAAGGGAGAGGGAGAGAGAGAGAAACATCAATGGTGAGAGAGAATCATCAATTGGCTGCCTCCTGCATGCCGTCTACTGGGGATTGAGCCCCACAACCCAGGTATGTGTCCTGATGGGGAATAGAACTAGTGTCCTCTTGGTTCATGGGTTGATGCTCAACCACTGAGCCACACTGGCCAAGCACAACTTACTCTCTTTAAGGGATGTGTAGAGGGCACTTGCTTGCACACAACCTCGATGTGGCCCAGTTCTAATGCATCAGGACAATTTTGACTGAGCAGCCAGTACGGGAGTGGGCCAGCACCCTGGAGCTGACATCTACCAGAGGAAGCTGCCCTGTATTTATTCTCTCCATTAGGGGGCTGGGGGACATTTGTCTTGTTAGCAGTTGTCCTTGTGTGCAGAAGGCATAGTTCATGGACTGTGATACAATATTGTGCTCTTGTGGGAATATTTCTTTAGGAGAAATTGAATTTTTGGAATGAAGGGGCACTTTAATTGATAATGCTTGCCAAATTTCCCAACTAAGATATCAAAATGACATTTTACAAACCCAGCAACAGTCCATGTGAGTGATGGCCACCACTTGGTGTTATTAGTCTCTTTATGACTTAGCCAGCTTGAGAGGGAAACTATCTCACGGTATTTAAAAATCTTTGAGTGGTGTCCATCATTTATTATGTTTCCTGATCATCTTATTTTTCTTGTGAATCACCTGCTCATTTATTTGGTCAACTTTTCCACTCAGTTTTTCTTGATTTGTTGCTTTTTAAAAACATTTGGTTTATTAGGATAATTGCCTTGAGCTTTATGTTTGTTGCCTTTTGTTTATCGTTTTGTATCTTATGTCATGTGTAAATTCTTTGTGCTCCAGAAATATTCAGACTGCCTATATCTGAGCTGTTTCTCAAAAGGTGTCTAAATTTCAGTGATCTTTGTGCATTTGAGTGGGTGGAGGCATGAATAATAGTTTCCTCCATTTCTCACATGGTTTTTGGTCTGCTTACTTTTTCTGTCAATTCCTGAGTAAATTTGGGACATTTATATTTCACCAGAAAATCAGTCATTTCTTTCATCCATATTATCCAATTCCTTAACCCAAAGTTTTGAAAAATATATTCTTTTAATTTTCCTTCTGTAGGTGGTCAGTAAATCTGATTTCCCCCCATCTATGCCTTTTTTCATTAGGTCAGCTATTTATCTCATTAAGTTATCAAAGAACCAGTTACTGATTTTATTAATCCATTTTATTATTTTTTTTCTGATGACCTTTTCAAGAGGATATCATTGTGGTCGTTGCCCAGTTTGGGGGTTTGATACTTACTTCCATGTGACATAAACCTTCCTTTTTAAAAAAATATATGTTTTATTGATTTTTTACAGAGAGGAAGGGAGAGGGATAGAGTTAGAAACATTGATAAGAGAGAAACATCGATCAGCTGCCTCCTGCATGTCCGCTACTGGGGATGTGCCCGCAACCAAGGTACATGCCTTCGACCGGAATCGAACCTGGGACCCTTTAGTCTGCAGGCCGATGCTCTATCCACTGAGCCAACCCGGTTAGGGCTCATCCTTCCTTTTTAATTCGAGTCTTCTCCTATACTTTTACCTTTTTAATTTCTCAGGTTTGAGGGAGCTGTTTCGCTTCTCCCAGACCATTTCCTCTCTGCTGATCTTTCCATGTGGTCACTGGCTTGCTTGTTTTATGGATTTTATTCTGCATTATTGGACATAAAGGTTTAAGACAATTAACCTTATTTGTGATTTCTCCTTTTTACCCTTAATAATTACACTGTGTGATTTTAGTGCCTTTTAAAAACCGTGCATTAAACTTGTAATGGTATTTTTACGTTCACTATTGCTTTTACTTATATTTTCTTGCTTTATTTTGTCTGCAGGTCCAGCTTTTCTGAGTTCCTTAGCTTTAGGTATCTTTTGTAGAAAACACATAGTTGGATTTAGTTTTTACCCTATCACAGAGTCTCTTTTAATAAATAAATATAGTCTATATTATTGCTAAAAGACTTATTTTGTCTTCTTTTTTAATTAAAGAACACACCTTTTATCTTTTTTTACTCTTTCTCCCTTTTTTCCCCTACTTATTGGTCTCTGAATTGCCTCCTTTCTTTTAATTTTTGAAATCAGAAGGTCCACAGACAGTCTAATGTTTATAGTTCCTCTAGTGATTATATTTATAACTTTTGCTTAAACTGTGTTTCACAATTTATCAACTTCGGTAACTCTAAGCCAGCTTCCTCTTTAAGGAAGATGAAGAAATTAGTGCCCTTCTGTTACCATCTTCTTCTGTCTTCATCTGTCTCCTCTCCCCGCATTGAACTGTAATTCCTTTTTTGAAGGTTGTTTAGTCTCCTATTGTTAATTAATTATTTTACATTATAGATATTTAATTACAAGAACTGTGATAATATGTTTATTTTACATGTAGATCACGGGTATGTGGATTTTACTCAGGTTATGCTTACTCTGTTTACTGGGTTTAATGATTGTTGCCAGATGCTTAAATTTTTACTTTTTTGCTGTGCGTTCTTTTGAGTCCTCTTGCGGTGACCTGATGACCTTTTCACACAGATTGGGAGGACGAGCTGGTGAGGACACTAATCATGTGGACAATCAGCCCCCTGAGCAGGGAGGTGCTGGGCAAGCATCCGGGTGATGGAAATGGTCCCAGCCCAAGAGCAGAAGTTTGGTGTGCATGTGTGTGCGTGTGCGTGTGTGTGTGTGTGTGTGTGTGTGTGTGTGTGTGTGTGCAGGGTGGCAGGCAGGTGAGGGCTGATGTCTGTGAGGTCACCAGGACAGGTCATCAGGACTGTAGATGTGGTAAGGACTCCGGGTGGGATATTCTTTCAGCAGAGTTGAGGGCCACATTCTGGGAACCCTTCAAGGTCTACAGTGGGGGCTCCCAGTGAGTGACTGAGAAGGGGCTGTTTGGGGGAGGTGGTCCAGGGGGAGGGTGGTGCTTGCCACTGGATGAGTGGCCATGAGACAGGAGAAGAGAGACCAGGGGCTGGGTCACATGGAAAGGTGATGTCCTAGACACGGTGAGAGATGGAGGGGTCCAGCGTGGGGTCGGGTCCCTGGGAGGGGCTGCAGGTTGTGGGACGTAGGCCAAGGGCTGAGGGCAGACTGTCTGAGGTTCTGAGTACAGTGTGACTTAACCTTTCAGAGTTCTGGGCTTTGGAATGGCACAAGATAAAAATATCGAGTGAAGGATCTGTTTAACCCCAACATGAAATTTTATTTTAAAAAATATTAAAGTTTCTGTCTGGTCAGGAGACTAAAGTTACCATAATCCCTTTATCCACAATGTGGATCCCTTCCCTTCGCCCTGCCCAGTAATTTTACTGAATTTCATCTTACACTGAAAGAAGGCACTCTCCCCTCGATGCGTGTGGACATGGTGAGTGTGGGGCCACCGGGCAGAGGTGCCACCAAGACCGGGATGTGCTTCCAGAGCAGCAGTGTCACCCAGCCAGCTGTCACCAGGGCTGATCTAGGACCTCAGAGCATCTGCTAGGTGTGGGATCTCCTGTCAAAGACCTGACACAATCCAGTGAGGCCGCCGACTCGCTGTGCAGAGAGGCCTGACCACCTGGCGTGGCATGTTCCAACCATGGTGGCCCAGGCCTCCTGGGCCCCAGACACACTTGGTGTGGCTCCCATGGAACTGGCTGTGGAAAGGGACAGGTCCTTTCCGTTTGCCCAGAGCAGGCACTTGAGTCTCACCTGGAAAAGTCAGGGGCAAAGAATTCAGCCTGCAGAGAGGAGGCCGCCCCTGAGGTTCAGGGAGCAGGGCTAGGCTGGGAAGCGCCCTGTGTGAGGGGGTCAGGGGCATGTGGAAGCAGCTCAGCCTTGTCACCTTTCGGGGGCGGGGACCCGAGTGGCAGTGCACTCCTGAGTTCAGAAGGTTGAGGGTTTGCTGAATGTCATAACCCATGAACTGATGATACATCCTGCGTATTGATAAAATTGTTCTTTAAATGTTTTTAATAGTCATAGTATTTCTAACTCTGTTTTCTATTTCTTCTGGCCAATGGATTTGGTGAGGAATAATGTAAATCAGTATCTTTGAGGTGAGTAGAATAAAACATCAGAAAGGTGTCTTTTAATTAAGCAGCTTACTTTTAAGGAAGGAAGACTGCTTAGGAGGAGAAAGGACTATGGAAGGAATTTAAAAAAACAGTTTTCTTGAACTTGATGGAAACATTTTCAAGGGCAGAAGGAGGGGTTTATAGAAAAGCCATAGATCAGACAACCTTAATGTGAATTAAGTCAGAATTCCCTGCTTTTGGCCCGAGGGTGGTTGTAAAATGTTTGTAACAAAAAATGAAATGGATTAAAATTCTCAGGATACACCAGAGAGCACAGAGTGGGGTTGGTGTGGGATTCCCAGCCGGGAAGAAGTGGGGCGTTCCAGAGCTGGGTCATAAAAGAAAGGGCTCCTTGGAGCCCACACCACAGTGTCACAGTGCATCGAAAATAACTTGAAGTTGGAATTTGTGGAGCAGCTAGTGCAAAAGGAGGGACCCTGTGAAGCAGGTTTGTGCTGGATAGAAATGTACCCTTTCTGGACCTCTTCCTTACAGCTACGGGTTAGAATTATATTCTCCAAACTTCTGATTTGGATCAAGAGCTAAGTTCAAAGTTGGGGGGTGGGGTGGCGCGGAAAGGGACATTTTCTGTAAGATTTTGGCCCAGGGAACTCATAGCAGAGAACATGAAGTGGAACAGGGTAGTCCACCAACAGGTTGCTCTGAATTTGGCACAAGAAAATTGGCTGCCTCATCTAGAAAAAATATTTTTTTCTAACAGTTTCAAATTCCAGTGATGGCCTTGGACACATAAAAATCTAACAACCTCATTTGGAGTTATACTGTTTCATGAGTAACATATTTCACCCGGCTGGTGTGGTTCAGTGGTTGAGCGTAGACCCATGAACCAAGAGGTCACCAGTTCGATTCCTGGTCAGGGCATGTGCCCAGGTTTTGGGCTCAATGTTTTTCTCTCTCTATCCCTACTGCCCCTCCCCCCCCCCAAAAAAAAATAGAGTAACGTATTTCATGTACTTTTCATAATAGGTTATTTACCTAATGAAGCCTGCAAATAGTATTCATTTATACTTTGTGTTATGATTTTTTTAAAGGTGGTACAGTTTTAAAGTATTTGAAATGATTGCAAACATTTAAAACCTATATAATTTTATTTTGAATTTTTATTGAGGTAAAATATATACAACATAAAATTTGCCATTGTGACGATTTTTAAGTGTACAAGTCAATGCTTGCATTGGTTTTTATAATGAATGAACATTCGTTGAGAGAAACATTGGGCAACTGTCTGAGGTTCTGAGTACAGTGTGACTTAACCTTTCAGAGTTCTGGGCTTTGGAATGGCACAAGATAAAAATATCGAGTGAAGGATCTGTTTAACCCCAACATGAAATTTTATTTTAAAAAATATTAAAGTTTCTGTCTGGTCAGGAGACTAAAGTTACCATAATCCCTTTATCCACAATGTGGATCCCTTCCCTTCGCCCTGCCCAGTAATTTTACTGAATTTCATCTTACACTGAAAGAAGGCACTCTCCCCTCGATGCAGTCGTGGAAACTCTGACTAGGGTTTTGGTTATTTCAATGCAGAAGGGAAAATATGTGATCTAACATCATGAGTACTTTCTTTTAACTGTCCACTCTGCATAACACATGCATTCATAGACCTTTACTACAACTTATTTTTAAAAAGCCCACTAAATATAAAGACATAATGAGTTTTCTTAGTTATATATATATAAAACAGGACAGCAGGTCCTTAATAATAATAAGTTTGGGTATAATTTTGGGCTGGTGACTTCAGCCCTGCACCACGGTTGCTAATTTTACGTTTTGCTGGGAGAAGGGAAAAGCTGTCTTGCAGCCGGGGCAGCGTTAGCACACCCTAATTTGACATCAGTTATTTATATTCAGGCATACAGGACTAAACATGTGGAAATGCTATAACTTCACTTGAAAGAGCACACAAAACCATTCAAGAATGGACTTTGAATGCCTTTAAAGTCAGCCTAGGAAGTCGGTGATGTGACTGCGCTTCCCGACCTCAAGTTCCTTCCAATACATGTTCTTTATCAGTGCTGCACGTCCATGGTTCAGGGTCTCTGTGATTCAGAGACGTGCGGATATGTGCAGCGGTGAGAAGACAGACTGTGTGCCCAGGGCTCTCCTTTGCTTTGAGGGCTCACCCATAGCATTAATGGGAGCACTGCCCAACCTGCTGTTTGTGCCCCTGTGAGAGTTTTTGCTGCAAAAACAGCTCCTTGTGATGGATGGTTTTCCTGGTAAGTGGGCCTGGGTCTGCCCAGATCACCAGCGTGGAAGGACATTGCCAGTCCTCATGTTGGCATCTCTAGTTTCAGATAAATAAACACATTTCTGTGAAAGTGGGAAGCGGGTTCCCTGTGTCTATAGACCTTTCGGTCCATCAGCGCCAGCTCCAGCTTTCCTGTTGTCACGTGCAGACCAGGGACCTCCCCCTTCACGGGGGACACCTGGTGTCTGCGGACACTGCAGGGCCCGTTGGCAGGTGCGTGTGGACTGGGGTTCAGTGTCACTGCAGGAGGTCTCGTCCCCACGCAGGGCTGTGGGCTGTGCTGCAGTCACCCTCGAGGGCGGGCTGAGGACTCAGAGGGAGAGACCAGTGTGGAGAAGCAGGTCACGCTCTCCAGTGATGACTTAGTACTTACGTCGCTGCCTCGAGGGTCTGTGCTGCTGCTGGCTGTCACTCACAGATAGGACGAGAAGCCCCCTGTCCGCAGGCACTAACTTGGTAGGTTTTCGCTCGTTGCTGTCCTCTGGGTGCTTTTATTTATTCTGAAGACGTCTCGACTTTGGGTGGTGGGCACACAATGCGATAGACGGATCATGTATCATAGAAATGCACACTTGAAACCAGATGATCTTATTAACCAATGAGACCCCTAATCAATTTAATAAAAAAACTAACCAGCCAAACAAACACAAAACAAAACATAAAACATCGCCACAGCCCCAGAAAGGCCTGGTGCATTTGCATCCATTTGCTTTTTTCTTAAATAAAAAAAATTAGCAAACTTTTCTTGAAAAAGTGACTACTTAAATATGAACTTTGCTCATTTCAGACTCGGGTGGGGTGGGGTGGGTGGAGTTCTCCCTGGTCCTGAGCGTGGCAGCTTTGAGGGGGACACGCCTGGAGGGTCTTGTTACTCATTTACACGTTCACCGGAAGGTCAGGTCAGGTTCCACGAGAACGCCTTCCTGTTAGTATTGCAGACCTGGGTGGAAGCATCGGAGCTAAAACAGTTTTCCCTTGACCTTGGGGCAGGGTGGCTTTTCCTGGCGTCGCTGGAGAAGGGTTTTTGTGGAGATGGATGATGAATAGAAAAAAGCCCGAACAAGAACATTCGTTGTGAGGCCTCCTGTTCCCCTTTTCATGAGCTCCCAGGGTCATGGAGTGAATTAGAGCCAGCTCCTCGGAACTTTCCCCTGAGAGACGAGACGGCTGTGTCAGCAGATCTGAGCTTGGTGCCCGGTGGAGGCTGCACTTTCATTTTTGTTATCTGGGAAGGAGCTGGTGGAAGGGTATGAGTTTGCATATAAGTAAAACTAATGCTGCCCCCTCCCCCCATCCCCAACACACACACACACACACACACACACACACACACACACACTCCCGCCCGCCTCTGGTGATTTTGGGCAGAGGGCTGCAGAGATGCAGAGAGCACCCTGTCCCTTCTGGGGGTGCTGCCTGGGGACGGGGCCCATGGATCACAAACCTCTGAGTGTTCCCTCCTTCCTGTGTGTGTGGGTCTCTCTGTGTGGGGAGAGGGGAGCGGGGAAGGTTTCGGTGTTTGTTGGGCAGGTCTTTCGGGAGCGAGGTCACTAGCCTGTCTGCACACCGTGTATGCCAGTTGTGTGTGTGGACTCGTGTGTGGCTTCCGAGTTTCTACCTCAGTGGACATTCTGGGAGCTTAAGCGTGTTGGGCTCGCAGCTCCTTATAAGGAGAGGAACGGTGGTGCAGTCTTCTCTCCCTGCAGTTGTGTGGACTGTCATTTGATTACAGTGGTGAGATGGCTTGACTTGCATTGGTAGGAAGGAGTCTCTGAGTTGGAGAAACTGCCGGTGGCCTTGCTGTCTGGGTGGGCCCCTCCCAGCACCCGGCCTGGGCAGGTCATGGTGGTCACGTCGTGTGGAAAACTGTTCCTCTATGACAAACACACGTTCAAAACGAATATAGAAGCCAGAAGGAAAACATTAACTTTGATGTTAATGTGACAGGCATTTGGATGCTAACGAGGGTCCAAAAAGAAAGCTTATATATTTCATCTCCAAATTTGGTGACAATCATTTGACTTTAGTGTCAGAGCAATAGGGACAGAGAATCCCCTGCAGGGGTGAGGTTGGCACCTGCCTTTGCAGGTGGGGTGCCCAGGCGGGCCCACCAGGAACTTGCCACATTAAATGGGGGGATCTGGGGCTTCTCCAAGGAGGTGTGGCCCAGGCGTGGGCGGCACCGGCCCCTCGGTCCTCTTTGCGGTGAGAAGGCTTCAGACGCCGTGTCCACTCACCCACGCGTGCCACACAGACGGTCCTTTTTTCAGTGGACAGAGCGGTGGGAAAGTAAATCATGTTCCCCGGAGGATGCTGTCCTGTTGATGGTGGGGGCTGGGTCCCCCTTAGAAACGCAGCCTGCGCCTGGGTCTGTGGTCCTCATGAACCATCACTGGCGCATCAAGTTCAGTAGGTCGTAAAATCAGTTCTTGCCTCTTCGTGACTTTCGGAAAAACACAGGAATAAACATCACTGGCGAACAAGGAGACACACGGGCCCTGTGGTCTCACGCGTGTCCCTTTCTTTCCCTGTAGCTTTTTTCAGTGATTTCTTTCGTGGGCTGTGCTCAGACACAGTAGACTGGTTATGCAAATCTGGAAACTCTCGCCCCGAGTAATAGCAGAGTGACCGACGGTCCACTGTGTTTCATGAGCTCTGCGAGGCTTATTCAAAAGAGAGAAAAGCAGTCCATCCGATGGGGCCCCCGTTTTTGTTACTGGCTAGCAGCCGGCTTGCCAGCTGCCAGAAACCTTGCCTCCCATTCCAGGGACGTGGATTTGGGCTCCGGAGGGTCATGGTCCTCCCTGCCTGGCTGATGGCGATGTTCTGATCACACTTGTGGCCCCGATGTGGTTTTGTACTTAGGGTGCAGCCCTTTTACGGGGAGGTCGCAGTATAGTTGGTAACTTCTAAATGGAAGGTCAGTGTCATTCAACATTTGGGCGCAGTTTGCCACCTGCTTTCTAGGAGGGTCATGTTCACGGCCGGTGTGAGCTGGGTGGCGTCATCTGGGTCTTATCGCCTCACAGTTGTTAGTGGACTCATTCCTTGCCTCACACTGATGGTCGTGAGCAGAGGAAGCTCTAGTGATTTGGACGTGATTTCATTTTGGGGGACTGGTGGCAGGGCCCCCTTCCCCATGTCTTTATTCATTCGGATGTGGCCATCTGCTGGGGTCTCGGCATTTTGCTCCCACCATCCTCATCTTAGACAACACAGGACTGCCGTCGCCGGGATCCCCCTGTCTGATACAGCCTCTGCCCTCCGAGGAAACCGTGGGTGTCCCGCACAGCGTCCAGCCCTGGTTGGCGTTCTGCAACCACACGAAGCCAGGTTGTCGCCCAGTGACATCCTCTCGGCCGTAGGCCAGAAGGCTGTAGAGGGCAGCGGCAGGTTGTGTGTGTGGAGCGTCCTGACGGTGTTATTTCAGACCTGAGGGAAGTCAGTGCCGGAACAGCTGAGGGAGGATGGAAGGTGGTTTTGCCTGTTAGGGCCCCAAGACTGTGCAGACAAAAGGGAGGGTCCTAAGTGGGGCAGATGGGCTGCTATTTCCAGGGGTCACCAGCTTGACCTGCAAGCCCTTCCCGAGCTGGTTCATGGGGTGCGCGTGTGCATTGGTGGTGGCGAGTGACCCTGTGTCTGGAAGGAAGGCCGGCTGTCCTTAGACGATGCGGTGGACACCGTCAGTGCCGGCTGGGTTCAGCAAGAGCTCTGAGCATGCTCTGAGTGCAGAATGCCAGTGTGGTAGAGGTGACCTCCGGCAGGTCATGGGCAGGGATGCTGTATGCAGGGCCCAGAGGGCCAATGACCCAGGTGGTACTGGAACCTTTAGGAAGCCGATGTTTCTGGGATGGAGGTGTGTTTTATCAGGGGGGGTGTTGGAACTGGACACAGTGCTCCCCTCCATGTGTGGTGGGTTTCTGAGCGGGTGGGTTTTTGGATTATGCACATGCCTGTACATGCACACGTGTGCACAAGCACCGCAGCACTCTGCCTGCCCGCAGTGTCCGGCAATCTGCTCCCTGCATTTGCCCTGAACAGACCTGGGAAAGGGGACCTGGATTTGGATGTGTGCTGTGTGCTTGGGGTGGGGGTGGGGGGTGGTGGTGGTGGAGATGAGAAGAGCACGAGGGAGGAAAGGGACAGCAGTGACAGAATGAACCCCTCAGAGTGCATACGCACCACCATTCCGACTCGCATCGTCAGGATGGACGTAGCTGGAACTGAATGGATGACGCAGAGGTAGTCGCTCCATCCAGGCCGTGGTCTTCGGGTCTTTGGAAAATGTTTGGAGCACCTGGCGTGGCTACTGCTCTCGCTCCGGTGGCCACCGGACGTGCTGAGCTCGTTAAGCACACACTATGCCCCCAGACAGTCCAGCCTGGGCTGGCTGGCAGATCCGAGACTTCAAGGTCCTTATTCGTCCTCTTCGAGGACCCGGCGTGGGGTGGAAGCTTTGAAATTCAACAACGTGCCTCGTTGTATTTTACGTTTACTTTTACCAGAAGCTGCTGCTGGGTAAGATGCTTTCGCTTAGGAAAAGTCCTTTCTCATTTCTGCAAGATCACTTCCGGTGTAGTAGCATTTTCTTAACGTGGATGGCTGAGTAACACAAAAACATGACTATAGGGAATGAGAGTGGACTTTTGCTTGTTGATTCTGTTTTGTTCCTTTCGAGAAAAGTATAGGTGGTCTTTCATCTTCTGAAGGCAGGACTTAAAGTGATGCGTCATTGACGGTGCCTGAAAATACATTGTTCGACAGGCAGGCCGCATAAATCCTGGGGCAACGTGACATCATGTTCTGTGGGGAACCGCTCTTTGTAAACAGGCTCTGATAGATCACTCTCCTTAAGAGGCGGACAGTCCAGCTGCTTTCAAAGGTGCTGCGTGCATTAGTGATAAAGTGGGTCACGTTACAGTGGTGACTGGCGGTAGTGGGTCTGGAAAATTTAAACTGGTTAAAGTGTATGCATGCTGTCCACTTTGTATAAAGTAAGGCCTTTGGGGAGGGTTTGTGACCTTGTATGCTTTTGATCACCTTAAAGGATTGTTTGGTGTTTGTACAGTGGCACACAGCATCTTAAATAATTTCTTGCACGGTATGCCTTTCAATGAAAACAGACTCAACTCAGGGTATCGTTACAGAAAATGTGTATGAGCCATTGGTTAGAATTCAGCAAGATTGGTTATTGATGTGTTTGCTTTTCCCCTGCGTGCTCCTAATGAAGGGGCTTTTGGGGGCCGAGTTCTGCGCCAAACAGTATACCTGGGGAGGTAATGTTTAACAACGGTTTATGGCTTCCTGCACATAATTGTCTCTCTCTGTATTCTCAGGCACAATTCTTTCTTTCATTTGATGGGGGGGACTTCTAGGCTCTTTCACAAAACGCACAGAAGAAAGAGATAATGGGAGATAGGTATTAATTGCAGTCTGTTTTCTTATACTGGGAGAGAAACGTTGGTTTTGGGTAAGAGGCTGGAAAATAGGTCAGCATGCCTGTGTTGGGGGCAAATACAGCCTTTTGCTTTGTTTACACGGAATAAAATACGGTTTACTTATAGAAACAAATTTCAGTTAAAATATGTTTTGCAGTTAGCTAATGGGAATTTCAAAAAAAAAATTGTCCAGTTGACCAGGAGGTGCTACATAGTGAGGAAATATAGTGAGTGTCTCCATACATGATGGATTGTTTTCACTGCTGGTAATTTAAAAAATTAAAAAAAATTATATTAGATGCTGAATTGGTGATAGTTTCAGCACTTTTGGGTTTAGGGTCAGAAAAAAAGCTATCAGCTACTTGTCAATGGGATGTTCGCCCTGAAGTGTATCTGAGGCCTCTGGCCTTCCATGCTTGCTTTAAAAATAGAAATTGACGCACCTTCGTTTTCACTGGTGTTCCCCAAGTTTTCAGTGTTTCCGAGTTACTCGGAATGTGGCTGGTGGCTGTAATCATCTTGGTGCAGGATGTAAAACAGTCAAAACTAGAAACTCGCTGCTTTTGTGGTTCGTGGAGGGAGCAGCCAGTGATTTGTTCTCTGTTTGTGTGAAAAGCTGAACAGCCAGCCCTCCGTGACGACAGTCTTCGTTGGAGCTGCCCCGTTTGGGGGAGATGCAGCTGTAAGCTTTTGGGAAATGGGGCTTTTAATGGGACCATTGCCAAGATCATAGCACTAGCCCTGCCTTCCCGCCAGGGAGCAGGGGTCCCACCAGGTGCCAGCTCTCCTGGCCGACCAGGGTGTCCCTAACAGGACAGTTGCCTGCAGAACGTTAGGGAGTAAGTTCTGGGTCCTTTCCTTTTGTGATGAAGTCACTACTTAATAGGATGGGAAACAGTGACAAGTAGGTGACATGAACGCATTAGTTTTGGAGAGCAAAAGCAAAGCAAAGTAAAAGGACACTTCTTTTGATATAAAAATCCCCTCCTTCATTTTCACATGGACAGACTCTTTATTAAAGTCTCCATAATTCCGTAACTTGGGATTTTTCAGGATGTTATTAACATCTGGGGAAAGCGGATTCCCACATCCTCCCTGGTTTGTTCTTGGACTTTCTGAAAGTGATTAGTAACTATATTGCGCACTCATCTGCCTTTTTTTTTTTTTTCCCCTCCGTTAAGGTCAGACTGGACTGCCAGTCTTTGTATTTAATAGAAGGGCATCAGGACAGCTGCTATGTTAATGCTCATTTATATTTTCCTTTGGAAATACGTTGGTCTACCTTCTTCATGTCCCTAAACGTCCTTCTGTTTGTATCTTCCGTCTGGAGGTGAAGATGGAGCCTTTCTCTTCTGAGCCAGGAATTTCTTTGGGTTCTTGACAGGCGGTGGTGAACAGCTTCATAAAGGGTAGCCCACTTGCAGGATCCCTTTTAGGTCGTCCAGGCGTGTTGGCTGTAGGTGAGCGCTGATGCCAAAGCTGTGGTCCGAGGCTCGCAGCGCCGCGGCCAGTCTTGCTTACATGGTCAGGGAGTCTGGGTAATCACACCTGATGGTGGACAGGAGTCACACAGTTATACTTGGGGACGAACGTGGGGTCTGCTTTGATGTATTTGGCGGTGTTCAATCATTTAAAGGAGGAGACCTTTCGTTTGAGAAAATGGAACTTGGTCGCCGTCCTGTCCGTGGTTCCTTCCCAGTACCTCTTGTCCTGAACAGGAAGTGTGTGCCTCACCTTTGCAGCGTTTTTGGCGGAAATGTGGAGCACATTGTTCTCTGGGAGCTGGGAGGTGAGGCTGTTATGGGCAGTGCGTGTCCTTGGGCCCCGGGATAGTGGGTTTGTGTCCTGTCCTTTCATGGGGGAGGCGAATGCGGGGGATTCTGGTAGCCTTTTATTCATTTCTTCTTATTAGAGTGGAAATGTAGTTTGCTCATAATGGATTATTGATTGGTCTGAGCGAGGCGGCTTCAAGACCCTGTCGTCAGGGTCCTTACTCTCCGGGCAGTGAAAGCCTCACTTCATGGAGCCACTGGGACCCTGGTCTGGGGACTCTAAGCCTGGAATTGTTAATCTCGGGCAGATTGGTGTGTGGGGAGAGGAACTCCTCATTGTTGTTCTGGAATTTCTCCCCATTTGTTCAGAGAATAGGCTTTTTGTCTCAGCAGTTGATAAGCGGGTGCAGGATGTTAATGATGTATTTTAATTCATGGCTCATAATACTACAGTGTAACCAGTAAAGCTCGCTTCATTGTCTGCAGAAGAACAAACGCCCAGTATACTAAGCACGCTGGGCCCCCAGCACTGGGCATGCCCTGTGGCCAGAGTCCCCTTCAGAAATGCACCAGGCCAAGCTGGAGACTTCTCTTTTCATTCTGTGGCTTGCCTTTGCAGCCACGACACCCCTGTCCATGTCCTGAGCCGTCTGTCTGTCTGCTGCGAGCAGTGTTCTCTCCAAGGGCATCACTGTCCCTACCTCCCCCATTCCCCGCATTTCACAGCTGCTCCTAGTACCGGTGCTCTGGAGAGGACAGGTCCCCAGGCCCACTGCCTCTGGCTCAGACTTGGCCAATTCTGCCCATTGTCCCCCAGCCGGTGACCAGAGGGGGTGAGAAGGGAAGTGACCACACAGCTTCGAGGAAACCAAAACGATTTTTTACTACCGTGCTGTGGTTAATGAATGAACTGGAACTAAAGAAGACCCACCTGGAGAGCTCTTGGAAAAACCACACGAGCTTCGAGCTTCGGGTTTGCTCCCTAAACTGAAAAGCGGTGGCCCTGGTGCACCCAGTTCCTGCGGACCCCTTCCGGCCTCGCCGGTGTCCACTAGTTCCGCGTGGGTGGCTTTCAGAAAACTTGCAGAGTGGCTTTGCTATGGAAATTACTCTGAATGTTAGAGGTCATTTGAAAAGCAGCCTTCTGGTTCCTTTCTCAGGATAACATTTTGGTAGAATTGGCTTTTTGATAGTTTGGGGGAAATCAGTACAAAATCCGTCGGCTTTGACTTTGTGTTGGTTTCATTTACAGAGCAGAAGGTGGCAAGATTTTGTGTAGATTCAAAAATATGCTTACTGTTTAAAAATAGAGGATATTTACCCTTTCTTCGGATAATACCATATTTAACTGGTTGGGAAATGGTGGTTTAAAGTAGGAAGGAAACCCTCCACAGCATTGCTGGTTTCTGCCGTGGGAGGGATCCCGGGAACGCCCCAGGGAGCACGGCCGGTCCAGTTTGGCTGGTGGTAGTCACACTGCGCTGTCTGCAGCCTTGGAGCTCCGGGTGGCTTCCTGGGGCGTCTCTGGGCGAGCCTGAGGCATCAGCAAGCAATCTCTTAAAATGAAATCCTGCTTTGCTTTTAAACAGTTACATATTACTCAGATGCTTTTACTTTCTTTGAATTTCACACACTCCAATGAACAGAAGGTACTTTCCTAACTGCATTACTTAGAGCCCTCTGAGCTTCCTGGGGGCCTCTGAAGGGAGAGGGGGAAGTGGGTGGGGGAGGGATGGGGGAGTGGTGGAACAAGTTGGGGAGGGATGAGAGAGAGGCGGGGGAGGGGGAAGGGTAGGAGGTGTAGGGTAAGTTGGGGAGGGGTTAGGGGTGCTGTAGAGGTGGGGGAGGGGGAGAGGTGGGAGAAAGGGCCCACAGGAGTTGTGCTCTCAGTTGTGTTACTGGGGTCCCAAATGTGAATCATTTTTTCTTTTTGTGAAAAATGTTAAAAGATCTGCAAAAACAGAAAGAATAACACTAAACATGCACACCCCTGACCCCAGAGAGGCAGCAATTTGCTTTCTCTCTTTCGGTAAACTGCCTGTAAAGTACTTGATCACAGGCCTCCAGAAACGAGCCCATTTTCCCACATTAGCCACCCGACGTGAGTGACCCGGCAGAAGTCATGGTGGCTCTCAGCATCGTCCGCTGCCCCGTCCCGTCCACGGGGAAGTTAGTTTTTCTGCAGGTTCTGGAGCTGGGCCTGCCGGGCGTCTGCTGTGACGGCCGCAGCTGCTGGAGGGAGACCTGGTGGTTGTGTTGAACCTTTTGTGAAGCTGTGGGCCCAGGTGTCACTGGGGAGTGTCACTGGGGAGTGTTGCTGGCTTGCTTCCTGAGCTCTGGTTCGTTTGCCCTTCTGAACTGATCAAGTATTGTCATTGCCAGTGACAAGGTATCTTTGGGCACTGCACTGACATTTCATTCATTTATTCTACAATTACTCATTAATTACAATACCTGACTTACCTGGAGCATTTACTGTGTGTTAAACACTCGCTTGCATTAATTTAAACCTCACAAAATACTATAATGTGGATACCATGACCATCATTTCCATTCTAAAGATGAAGAAATGGGCTGGGGAGCAGAGAGGTTAAGACCCTTGTTCAAGGTTGCACAGCTGATCCAAGTGAGTGGCAGAACGGGATTCCACTTCCGTTTGTCTGACCTTGAAGCTCAAGGTCGAGACCTTCTTTCCCAGCGCTGTGAGTCCCACTGTGTGATTGGTTCTGTGCCAGTGTATGGGATTTAGTGGGGAGAAAGCTCAATATTTTGGGGGCCTGCCCTCACAAAATATATTGTCTAACATGCGATTGTGTGATGGTTTAAAGAAGTGGGAATAGTAATGCGTCCAGATGTGTGTTGAGATAGGGCTGGACCCTGCAGAGTGCTGGGCAGGGCCACTCCAGGGGCCCAACTTTAGTCTCATGCTAAAGGGGCTCAAGTGAGGCCCCTGAGAAGAGCAGTGACTGATGTGTGGCAGGGCCCAGAGCTACTGAGAGTGTGTGTTCTGCTGGGGTGTGGGCAGGACACGAGGTCATGAACTGGGGGGCCTGGGGACATGTGTTCTCGGTGCAGGATATAGCCCTTTAAACCCAGGTGGGGAGTTTGGCCTCATCTGAAGGGTGTGAACACCTGTGCAGGTTGCCGTCTTGGGCTGCCCAGACATGCATTCTGCAACTGCAATTTTGGCTGAGGTTGGAGGGGGTGTGGATTCAAGACTGAATTGGAGATACAGCGAACAGGATGAGCATTATTATGGGATGCTGGGAGACAGAGGTTAGGGCTGGGGAAGACCTCTGGTGTTTGGGGTTGGGTCCTTGGGACTGGGGAGTCCCTCTCACCCCTAAAGTTTAGCTCAGACCATCTGGACTCCCTTTGCAGCCATAACACCCCAATGCAGGTCATCACTTCCCTCCCTACCCTTCCGGAAACTTCCACTTGCCCTGCAGGGGCACTGCCAGCATTCTTTTTTTTCCACCGTGTGTCCTTTCGGGTTCCTAGTTTCCTAGTCACAGTCGATTGTTCAATTCCCAGACGTCACCTGTCTCACAGTAGGCCCTCAGGGATTGTGATGAACCCCGATGTTCAGTGGGAGCCTGCAGGCAGCACTGGGCCTTAGGTCCTGTGGGATCAGACCTTGAGAGAGGCTGCACAGGGTTCTTGATAGGCCCTCTGGCTGCGTTCAAGTGCTTTTCCCTGTGGTGTGTGTCTCAGGTGCTAGCTTTGCGGGACTGGCTCTCCCAGGAGTTCCCTAGGACAGGTGGTGGGAACCAGTCCCCTGGGCAGTGGGTCACCTGGGCGTGCTGCTGCAGGAAGTGACCTCTCTGTGCTGAGGCCGAAGATGCAGTTCCCAGGGTCCTCACTTACAGAAGGGTGTGTTTTTTTAGTTGAAATAGTCACCCACAGATTAAATTTACCTACAGTCAGTGTTAGCAGTCTTGGGAAAGTCTCTTAAGTTTCCAGGGTCGGGCGGCAGCCTGACATATGCATGCAGATCTGCCGCTGCCTCTCTCTGTGCGCTCACATGCTGATTTCTTAAATACGTTATTTTCATGATTTTTATATTCTGTCCCCTAAGCCCCTCCCCATGCCCATTAGAATGCATTCTTATGTTATGAACACACATTTTTAGTTTCTTCAGTAAACATTTTATTTTTTCCTATTTTTATAACTATTAAATTAACTTTTTTTCAAAATAAAATTTATTTTGAAAATTACATAAGGCATTTTCAAAAAGTAGCTTCCAACTCTTTATTCATCTCTAGAGAAACACACACACACACACACACACACACACACACACACACGGAAACATCCATTGGAAATCTATTTTAAAACCCTAATCAGCAAGCCATTTTTATGCCTAAACAATGAAATTACAGTCTCGTCTGGCAAGTTCCCAGTGACAGCTTTGGGAAGAGTGTGTAAGACAGTAACAACAAAACTCTGATTCATTTTGGGCAAAATATGTGGTCAGCGGGGCTGTGCTTTGTGGGGTGACTTGTCACATGTCAGCTAAGACACATGGACGTGTGTTGGCTCTCTAAACTCCCCCCCCCCCCCCCCGTAGCATCTGTGTTACCTGAAGGTTCGGGAGTGTGAACCACTCCTCACAGGGGCCACAGTAAATGGGGAGAAAGCATTTGAGGACACCCTCCCGTGCCCCTACCCCCTGGCTCCCAGAGGCTGAGGGGCTTTTAAAAATAGGACAGCAAAGCCCTTAGTGCCAGGAGGGCTGATAACGTCCCCATAACCCTGTCCCTGGGATGGCTGCCCCGGGCCCATTTTTAAGGGCTAACTTCTGATGACAGTGTTCTTGTTCTTTTTTGGAAAAGAAAGGATGACTGTGTCTTAAATGGCAATTTTTGCTGACAACTAAAAGAGTGGTCACAGAGGTCTGTTGATTTGGCCACTGAGGAGAGCCCGTGGCAGCGGATTACGTTTTAACTGGTTGCTGAAAGGTTTGCGATAAACACCACCAGTGGACTGTGGGCATCGGGAGGGGCTGCTGAGTGGGCCTCCTTCAGTGCAGGAGGAGAACCAGCCCTGTCCCAGGGGAGCCAGGTGGGCCCTGGTCCCTCGCTAGCCTGTCAGAACTCTGTCCTGAGAGATGCCGTGTCTCCCACGTGCATTCCAATGGCGCATTGTTTGTCTGTATTCTGCTTATCACAAGTCAGGTGGAAATGCTTGTTTTTATGGCACATGGTTGCTTTTCAGCGTGGACTGTCGTGGGCCCAGTTGGTGGCGTACAGGTGTTTGGTTAGGTTTCCACAGTGTAGAGGCTTGCCCGCTGTGTGCCTTGGATCGTGCACAGGGTGCTGGGCACGCCCAGGTGCCTGGAGGAGCGGCTCAGACCAGGGCCTGTCCCTCATTCTCTGGAGGGCAGATGGGCACGAAGGTGACAGTGATGATACATCTGCTGTCACCAGGGAGAGGTGGACCTGGCCTCCCCGGGAGGGCGCTGTGGGGTCTGACTTGTGGAGAGGTGGGGAGGCCGCCCAACCTCCTGGAGTCAGCAGGGTTTTCTGCACCCAGGACTCAGCCTTGTGGCCGGAATTTCGGGTGGTTTTGGGGATACGGCGGGGGTAGGAGTGCTGGAGAAAAAGGACAGGACCAGGATGGCAAGAACTTTATAAGGTGGGCCGAAGCGTTTTGGGCTTTATCTAAGAGGCGACAAGGACCGGATGCTGCTCTCTGGAACTGGTCTTGTGGCCACACACACCTGGGAGTGGTGCCCGTGGGGTAGCCAGCGGCACAGACCTTGAAGCAGCTGAGGGTTCCCTTTCTGCACTTTGTTGCTTCTCTTTTACTACGTCATCCCAGTTCTTAACTGAAGACTGGTTTCCTTACGGCAGGCGTCCTCGAACTACGGCCCGCGGGCCACATGCGGGTGTTTTTGCCGTTTTGTTTTTTTACTTCAAAATAAGATATGTGCAGTGTGCATAGGAATTTGTAAGTGCTGCTCACGGCTGTGCGGCCCAGCAGGCGCTCTGCCTCCGATCTTTGCCATCGTTCCCCCCTCATTTCACTTTGCTCCTTGTGCCCACGCTCTCCTCTTTTATAGCCGTGTCTCACGCCCCCAAACTCCCACCAGTCTTTTCTTAAAGATTTTATATCTTTTTGATAAAAATTATTTGAGTGCATAATCATTTACATGGGTTTGTTTTAATTATTTAACACGATCATCATCAATAATTAATTGCTTGATTGTCGATCTCTGAAAGGAAAGGAGCTGCTTATACATCTGTTTGAATTCTTGTGGGTGCCTCATTTCCTTAATTTGGATCGGATTGATGTTTTCAAGGAGGACCATGCGGCTCCATTGGTGGCTGTGACTGCGTCTCTGTTCCCCTGCACACCTCCTTCCTAAGCTCTTCTCTGTGTCTTTTCTGTTCCAGGTGCTCGCCACCCTCCACCATGTGCTCCAGGTAGGACATGCACGTTGTGGTGGCAGGCGCGTCTGCAGCTGGGAAGCAGGAGGCTCCTCTGAACATGGAGAGATAAGACCTTGTCCTGCAGGCCTGCCTGACAGAGAGCCCTGCCACCCTGGCTGAGCTAGCCCGTGTCCTTGAGATGGATCGTAACCAGGAGGCCGAGATGGAGCTGCGCAGGGGCCCCGAGGTGGCTGGGGATAAGGCCCTGAGCCACAGCTGCTGCATTTGCGGCAAAAGCTTTCCCTTCCAGAGCTCCCTGTCGCAGCACATGCGCAAGCACACGGGCGAGAAGCCCTACAAGTGCCCCTACTGTGACCACAGGGCTTCCCAGAAGGGCAACCTGAAGATCCACATTCGCAGCCACCGCACGGGGACTCTGATCCAGGGCCACGAGCCAGAGGCCGGCGAGACGCGCGTGTCCGAGGGCCTGGACGGCTGCACCAGCCCCACGAAAAGCACTTCGGCCTGCAACAGGATCCTGAATGGCGCCACGCAGCTGGACAACAGCAAGATCCTGCTGAGGAGCAGCAGGAAGGAGGCGGAGGGGGCTGCATGCTCTGCGGAGGATGGCGGGGCAGTGGCTCAGTGCTCCTTCTGCAAGAGCAAGTTCGAGCGCAAGAAGGACCTGGAGCGTCACGTGCACCGGGCACACAAGCCCTTTAAGTGCCGGCTGTGCAGCTACGTGACGCTGAGGGAGGAGTCCCTGCTGAGCCACATCGAGAAGGACCACATCACCGCGCAGGTGCCCCGTGGTGAGGCCTGCGTGGCCAACGGCAAGCCGGAGCTGCCGCCTGGGGATTTCCCGTGCGAGGTGTGCGGCCAGGCCTTTAGCCAGACCTGGTTCCTGAAGGCGCACATGAAGAAGCACAGGGGCTCCTTCGACCACGGCTGCCACATCTGTGGCCGGAGGTTCAAAGAGCCGTGGTTCCTGAAGAACCACATGAAGGCGCATGGCCCCAAGGCGGGGAGCAAGAACAGGCCCAAGAGCGAGCTGGACCCCATCGCCACCATCAACAACGTGGTGCAGGAGGAGGCGATCGTGGCCGGCCTGGCCCTCTATGAAGTCTGCACCAAGTGCGGGAACCTGTTTACAAACCTGGACAGCTTGAATGCCCACAACGCGGTCCACCGCAGGGTGGAGGCGGGCAGAACTCGGGCCCTGAGCGGGGAGGGCGAGCTCGGCCCTGCGGACTCCCAGCAGCTCTTCCTCCAGTGCCTGAACCTGTGCCCCGTTGGGACGGGTGCACCAGCCCACGGACAGACCGGGCAGCGGGTGGCCGAGCTGGACCCGGTCAACAGCTACCAGGCCTGGCAGCTGGCCACCAGGGGCAAGGTGGTCGAGCCGGCCGAGTACCTCAAGTACGGGGCGTGGGACGAGGCGCTGGCTGGGGATGTGGCCTTTGACAAGGAGCGGCGCGAGTACATCCTGGTGAGCCAGGAGAAGCGCAAGCGTGAGCTAGAGCCTGGTGCGCAGGGCCCCCCACGAAAGAGGGCAGGCGCACCAGGGGACCTTGCACCCGGGTCCCTGGACCCTAGGCCCACCTCACGCCCCAGCCGCCGGGCTACCACCCCAGCCGGCCAAGGCAAGTCCTCCGAGTGCTTCGAGTGCGGCAAGATCTTCCGCACCTACCACCAGATGGTGCTGCACTCTCGGGTGCACCGCCGTGCGCGCAGGGACCAGGAGGGCGCAGGGGACCGCGTGCCCCGTGCCCGCTGCGGCTCACTCAGCGAGGGCGATTCGGTCTCACAGCCCAGCAGCCCTGGATCGGCCTGTGCAGCCACTGACTCCCCAGGCTCTGGCCTGGCAGAGGAGGGTGCTGATGAGAGCGGAGAGGAGGGTGCCGCAGACCCTGCACCAGGTGAGTGGATGCGCCTATGCTGCCAGGTTTTCCCATGCCCAGGTAGTCTCGGCTCAGGTAGTCCTGCACCCAGGTGGCCCAGGCCCAGTATTCCTAGCTCAGGTAACCCCATACCCATGTGGATCTGCACCCAGGTGGCCCCTTGCCCAGGTGGCCCCATCCCAGGTATCTCTGAGCCCAGATATGCCTGGGCCGATGTTTTGTACCCAGGTAGCCCTGGGCCCCAATAGTTCTTCTCAAGGTATTTCTGAACCCAGGAGGTCCAGGCCTAGTAGCCATGTTAGCCAGGTGGCTCACACTCAGGTAGTTCAGGAGCCCAGATAGACCTGATGCCCAGGTACCCATGCCAATGTGTTTGGGGTTTAGATAGCTCTGAACCCAGGTGTCCCAGGCCCAGCAGCCCCAGAGCCAGGTAGTTCAAGGTTCTGCACCAAAAAAACCCTGTGCCCAGGTAGCCCTTTACCAGGTACCCATGCCCAGGTAGTCTGGGCTCAGGTAGGCCAGCAGGGTGTCCCTGATGTCTGGCTGATGGTGCAGATGCAGGTGCCCGGTGCTCCCCTTCTGACTCCTTTTTGCTCATTGCCCATACGTGTTTGCATAAATGAACACTTTTGACCCCTTGAGTTGATAGTCTCTCGGGGGCATCAGTCATTTGACAGACCACAAGTGGCAGGCTACTCAGGGGGCGTGCTCTCTTCCTGTGCAGTCCGTTCGCTCACCACAGTGTGCATATGTGTGCGAGCACACAGGAGCAGACACAGAAGGCCCACCCGTGGGTGCACACACACGCATGCACACACACGTTCCGCCACGCCTCTTCTCCCCTGCACCAGGCAGCCAAGTAAAAGAGTAACTTCAAATCAGTTTACAGTTATAATTAATCTCCCTGGATTCAGGTAACCCTATGGGTTCAGAGGCAGCTAATTGGCAAGGGTTACTTTCCAAATAGCAGCTATGTAAACATTAAAAGATGCTTGGCTAACTTTGTTTTCATCATTTTCCTACTTTTTATAAATCTTGAAAGTTTTGATACTTTCTTCATTTTTTTTGTGTGTGTGTTTTGGGTAATTCTTACAAGTTCCGGAACTTGCCAGGAATGTTTTTTTTTCCCTTCTCCCTGAAAACTGGTTAATGGATGTTGCCTTTACCTGAAAGGTCAGGGATGATGGAAACCCAGTTGCTTCAGCAGGGCTATTTATGTTTTGTAGGGAGGAAAACACCATTTATAAGTGTACATACAGGTAAGTGAATAATAATACATTATGCATTGACCCACATTTCCCATTCACTGCTTAGTCATTAGCCCTTGGAAGGAGCAGGAGAATACATTGTTCTCTGAAAATGCGTTTCCTGAGCTTTTTTTTTTTTTTTTTTTTTAATTCTTCTATCAGTTTCTCACAAAAATAAAAAAACACAAAAAAATACTGGTGAACCCAATTGTGACCCCTGGGTGGCATTTCAATTTTTGGTGTTCCCCTTTTAAAATTTTTACAACCAGAGATTTTACTTAGTCACATTCTAGTAATAATACTATGCCTACTTTTTGGAGCACGGGTAAAATATTAGGCGAGACCTAAATCTTATTTATTTTTTACTTTGAAGACAGTAAAAAATAAATAAACTTGGAAAGCTTTTAGGCCTGATCCTCACCTGTTATGATAGCAGTCAAATAATTAATCCTAAGCTAATTCAGTAGTGCTTTTAAAAGCAAGATGTTGGAAAGGTCAAATTATTTTCACTATTAATTAGAAATGATTCTTTTTCTCTAGTTCACTAAATTTTAAAGATTATCATTTGCCTCTTAATAAGCTGACATATTTTCTCTGTATGTAATCTATTTTTTGAGATATTTGATTCTATAATGAGGTTATAGATGGTAGTTGAATTGAACATGTTGACAGTAGAATGAACAGAATATTGTAGCTTATTGAGAGCTTGAAAAAAATAAATTTATGGCATGACAGAGGCATAAAACGTTGAAGAACAGTGTGGGTCTGCATGTAACCCCAGAGGATAGTATCTTTCCTCCTAAAACCACCAACTTTTCAATCCTGGTGTTCTTTGATGGTTGAGTGTAGCATTAAATCGCTGATTTGTGGATGCCCCTTAAGGAAAGAGATGTGTGCTGTGTGGACTTAATACTCACCAACCCCTCTCACTTGCAGGGTTTGGCTCAGGCCTCTGAGGAGCTATTTTGGAAAAGGAGATGGATTCTGTCTTATGAAATCTGTAGTTTGTGTTTTGTTTTTTTTTTCTAAAAAAATGCAAATAACTTTGGGAAATACTCTTCTTTCCTGTTATTAAAAGATCGCTTAGATTTTAAAACATCTCAGTGACTTTAAATTCTCATAGAATTTTGATGGGACGACTGGTTAAAATTGTTAGAGCAAACACGGAGAAACGGAGAGCCAAGATCACAGTGGTCTTCATAGGAGTGAGCCTTGTCAGTGGGGGCAACAGAGTTGACATTGACATTCTGATCTTGGTGACCCTTCCAGTAATCCCCATGGTTCATGGTGCCATGATTTTACCCAGAGATTTTTTTTTTTTGACATCCGGGAATGGATCGGAATATTGCCTTTGCATCTGGGGCTAATTTTCACTATTAGAGTGATTAAAAGAAACATACTTTTCCATGAGATATTCCCCATCTGTTGAGTGTTGCTGCCTAGTCCTTCTGAGAGCGCCCATTGTCACATTGCTTTTGTGTTCACTTAAGGCTGGTCCCAGCAGCTCTCATCACCAAGTTCTAATAAGAAGTGCAAAGTTGGGAATGAAGTTCAATAACATAAAACGTGTTATTGAACTAGATTGAAATATTCTATTGAGAAAGTGGCCGGGCCCAGGTAGAAAGTATACTTTTGGAGTTGACGCAAATTAATTCTGTTCGTTAGGGAAGAGGAGCATTGAGAGGGCATATAATTGAAGTTTATAAAAATCAACATTTTCAAACAGAGCAGAGTCAGGCTCTTAGTGGTCATTGCTGGGGACAGTGACTATTCCTTCAAGTCATCAGGCCCAGAAAGCATGGGGATGGATGACTTAGGGATGATAGAAGGCCACCTAGCATGTTTAGAAGGATCTACCTCACACGGAACCCGTGCCCTTAGATAGAGCTGGTGCCATGGTGAGGAGCACCTTCCGATGGCCCTGCCTGGTGCTGGGGGCCACCATAGGTGCTGAACCTGTATCAATGCAAAACTCCCAGCAGCCTGTCTCTACAATTTAGTTGCCTATCGTTTCTGCTAGAATTTATGTGAATACCCCAGGTTTGCACCATTTCTTATTATTCTAACCTCTCCTATCCCATCAAATCCATACTCTATGGAGCTCGCCTCTGTATATATCTTTGTATAATCACCGTTACTTAATTGATAGTAAACCTCCAAGTTTTAGATGACATTGTGTGACTGTTTTCGACCAAACAAGATGCCAAGCTAGATGGCTCAATAGAACTAGGTCCACAGTATCAAATGCAGTTGGAGCAATGAAGGAGATAGTTTCAGAAATAGACAGTATGTCAAGGGAAGGAAAGATAATTAAAGGGAGAAATGAGGTTACTGCATTTTCCTATTTCTCTGCCAGCTGCCTCCCTCCAGGCTACACTCCTGCACCATCTTAATTGAAAGAAGATCCAGTCTTTGGTTATAAAATGTTAGCTGAGTACATGCTCTGCGACTGGCCACTTGTCCCCAGTTGTGCGCTGGCCGGTGGGGAGGACCAGGGTGGGTCATGCAGCCAGCACAGAGGTTGAACAGCTACTGTTGTTTCTCTCTATGCAGCGTGGGCAGTCACGAGAACAGATCAGGGGACATGTTTCTGTATGTCCACCCGTTGTAAGAGGATTTAGAGTGAATCTAGCTAAAAGAAGTAACTGGTGACGACAGTGTTCATGGTTTCACACTTCCCTGAAAACTGAGGAATTGATTTAGTTGGGAATAGATGACGTGAGAGTAGAAAACCTTCATATTTGATTCTTATTCATTATCAAATGCAGAGAAGTTTCTTAAGAAAAACACTCACATGTACTTGACTGTGGAGTGCAGAATGCCCGGTGGTTTAGTCGGCATCTTAGCAACCAGAAATGGCTCTCCGTCAGCATCGTAAGCACACAGGCCTGGTGATGGCTGTTTATGCGGTGCTGCCGTAGCCTGGATGCTCTGAATTACCGAGGAAAATTGAGTTATGATGGGAACAGTGTGCTTCACTGTATTCCGATTCTCCAATACTGATCATCTATGCATGGCATGCATGCTAGTATTTGCTTGAACAGAACACCGTGTTCCCTGCCGTTCCAGAATGAATTTATTATTCTGTGAAAGACATCAGGCTCTAGAGATTATGCTTTGGGATTTTTCTCCCTGTCACCAGGAGGCACATATGGGATGTGCGCACTCGGAACTGTAAAACAAACACCATGCAAACATTTTGGTGTGTTAGCAAAACTCAAACACTTCATTTATTTATTTTTTCTCTCTCTTGTAATTTTTGTTGTTGTTAATCCTCACCCGAGGATATTTTTTCCATTGATTTTTTACAGAGTGGGAGGGAGAGGGAGAGACACAGAGAGAGAAACATTGATGTGAGAGAGACACATCCATTCTTTGCCTCCCACATGTACCCTACTGGGGCCGGGGATTGAGCCTGCAACCGAGGTACGTAACCTTGACTGGAATCGAATCTACGACCCTCCAGTTCACTGAGCCGACCACTGAGCTCTAACCACTGAGCAACTGGCTAGGGCTCTTGTAATTTTTTTGACACAAATATAGTTAGAATCACAGGATTTTTAAGCTGGGAGATGCAAACTCCAAGCTTTGTGATGCCCCTCCCATTTTACCAGTGAGGAAACTGAGGCACAGGGAAACCTTATAATTTGCCCAAAGGCGAGTGGTGTATTTATTCCCAAAGGACAGTGTGGTTGGTGGAAGGCACATAAGCTTGGATGCCTACATTGTAATTCTTTTTTTTTTGTTTGTTTTTTGCAGTGAGTCTTCAGTAAGTTCAGCCCTGTGAGTGTCCCGTTGCCATGGTGACAGTGTGGGGGCCATGACGCTCATTGAAGGGGTTGTTGTTAATGTGTTCCTATGTGTGCCTGGCATCGTGGGCGTCCTGTAGGCACTCTTTATGACACTAGAGTTAGAACCAGAACAGGTCCAGAGGGTCCAATTCCCGGCCTGGGAAAGGGCTCCTGTCCCCGTTTGCCACTGGAGGGTAGAGGCACATGGTCACAGGCTGGCTCAGCTCTGTCCAGGGTCCAGATCCCCGTGTGCTCTCACGCATCCATGGGCAGGATGGGATGGAGGCAGCTCGGCTTGCTCTGCAGAAGAAGCTGGTCTTCTGCGTGGTGGGTACCGGTGTCATCCTGTCCCAGGAAGCTGCTTGTGGGAAACACCGAGCGGCCATTCTCTAAAGGTGAAATTAATGGTTTTCCTGGATTCCAATAAAAACGCGTGTGCTGTGTTTACAGAGCCTTATTTGAGGTGACAACGTCCCCGCCTTCGCTCACATACCGGATTCCTTTGTGTCAGTCTCCGTGCCCTGCTAGTCTTCGTCTTCCTCAGTGTGCCGTATGGGTGACGGGGCTGTGATTTTAGCTCCTTCCCTGGGGTTTAAGGGTCACCTTTGCTATTATGTCATGGAGAGGAGCACTTGACCTTCTCCAGTTCGGACTGGAACTTGTTCCTCCTGACAGGAAACATCAGGACTCCTCTTTGTAGATTTTATCCATCAAGAGTGAATAGAAAGAGCTGAGTGTGGGTCTTTCACCCCAGTCCCATCAGGAGTGACCTTATCTGTGAAGGGGCGGATTGCGCCAGGTCGAGGGGTGTCTACAGAGTGAGTTGCTCTGATCTCGCTTCTGAACCATGGGTTGCATACTATCGGGGTGTGAGGGGGGTTGAGGGTCAGCCCTGGAAGAAGAAGAGCCCCTGCAGTGGACATGGGCTCACATCTGGTCAATGCAGCTGGGGCCCCTCCCAGTGCATTGACCCTAAGATGGTGCCTTGTCTCAGCGCTGTTCTGGACGGACACATATCACTCTCGCCCATATTCCCACCACTGCCCTGTCTGTGATTCTGTCTGTTCCTCTGTACCTGGGATGTGGCACATCTGGCTGCATCTGCTTCAGGCCATTGCCAGTATTGTTGAAGCTCAGACACTGTCAGGTTGCAAGAGGGAGAGTTCTAGCTCCTTACAGGGGGGCCTTCTAGGACCACAGCCGGGGCCCTGATACCCCACCCATTTCCCCTGCTGCACCTTCACTGTCCCCCAATATCCTCTCTGGAATGCTCCACTCGCCCTCTGTGTGACCTGAGCGTCCTGTCTCCATGGCACACATACTGGACACCTCTCCCGCCATCTTGGCTGATCCCTTCCTCTGCCTTGTCACCCTAGAGTCTGCACTTGTGGCTTCCAGGCAGTGGCCCTCTCTGTTCCTAGAACATGTATGTCTGCTGCAGGTTTTGGGCATTCGTCTTGTGCCATGTCACAAGGGGGCCCTCGGGCTGTCCTCTCTAGCGGGAGACCTTCTGTGCAGTGGGGAGAAACTGCAGAGACCTTCCAGCCCCTGGCCCATGTGACCTGTGGCCCCGTACTGAATTCTCAGGCTGCTGGGAAAACAGGCCCCCCTGTCCCTGCCAGGGCTGAGCCCATTGCGAGTGGGAGTGCAGGGGCCAGGCCCAGGAACTCAGAAGGAAACCCGTCCCCCGTCTCTGGAGTTGGGATGCCCTCCCAGCAGGCCTGGTGTTCTGGGGTCAGAGGCTCTCTGCTCAGTGGGCTGCTGTTTCATTTGCATCCACCTTGGCCGGCTTGCTCCTAGGGGGTGCACTGAATTATTTAGTAAGTTTAGACTCTTCAAGCACTTAGGTTTTATTAGCTGAGTGTTTTTGTTGTGTATGCATCTCTGGCACATGTTTTAAATTTTTCATTTGTAAGTTTAGGGTTATTTTCCTTTTTGGTTCTTAATGTCCTGTGTGCTGGACAGAATCTGAGGCCAGTTTTTCACAAAACCTCTGTAGGCTATCACTGGAGCCAGTATTTGCATACAATTTGCATAAGCTCTGCATATTAAAAGCGATTGTGGTTTTAGATTCAGATTTTACTAGCAGTAAAAAGGCAAGAGGAGGTGTATTCTTCTCGGGTTAAACATTAACCACATACTTCCACTGCTGCCAGATTCTGTGTGCATGGTCAGCACCGTGGTGTCCAGTATCCTGGTGTGTATTCACACAGGCAGCCGTTGATTCGAGGGAAGAATTCTCACAGATTAGTAAGACATTTGGGCTAACTGCTAGCTGCCAAATATGTTCCCGTAAAAATGTGCAGATCAGAGTATTACTCATGTTCTTTCTTCTGACTGCAGAATAATGACTTTCAGCACAGTGAACAAACTGCATTCCAAGTGTAGTAGGATTGCTGTTTTCATCTAAAAATGCAGTTGGCTATTGAAATGTATCATTTGAAACAGTAATTCAGTGGGACCCTCCGATGCCTTGACCATCCTCTGGAAAATTCCCAGCGTGCCTGACTCTCATACCCGAAACCTGCTGGAGAGTGGTGCCTCCATAATGGTTCCCCAGTCCAGCGACCGAGCCCAATGTTAGCATTCTTGGAGCAGTTCGTTCACTGGACTGACTGTTAGAGAACTTGTGTTTGATTCCTAAATGATGGTCAGGCTTCCAGCGTGACGTCTAGTTACTGTGGTTCCCTTGATTTAAAACTCGCCTGTATTATTATTATTGGTTAAGAAATGATTACTGCATGATTCATGGGATAGGATTTATACAGACTATTTTGGTATTAGACTAGTGGTGGGGTAGATTGAAAATTTCTAAGAAATGTTCCTGGGCACTGTGTTTTTTGTTTTGTTTTATTTGTTTGTTTTTTGAGAAATGATGATGTTTGGTAGGGCAGAGCAGAGCTATGGAGATTGGAAACAAGGCACAAACCCCTAAAACCTTCTTGACTGACAGAGAAGGATCCGCAGTATCCGCAAAATGCAGCTAAATATGTCACCTGAAGATGACTTGCAAAGTTCTTGAATGCCGGGGTGAGGGACTCAGTCACAGAGGTCTGACTTGGGAATTTTGGAGGCTGAACCGGAAGCTTCTGCACAGGTTGTGCTACGCCAGGAGGAAGAGTCTGCAGTTTCCACGGTGATAGCCCACACACCAGCGAGAATCAGATTCCTGAGATTGTTTAGGAGCCCCAGCGACAAAAGGGCACGTGCTTGAAAGTTAAGAAGAGATAAAATCGCCCAGGCTGGACTGCCCTTTCCACTCTGGGTCAGAATTTCATGATTTTTTTTTTTCTTAAGTTAAAGATCTTCCTCTTAGAACTTAAAGATCTGCTATTTGGTGGGGAGGGTGTATTGCTGTAGATGTTTGTAGTTTTCAGAGCTGTGCCACACCTGTGAGCTGGCTGTGCACGGCTACAGTGCCACACCTGTGAGCTGGCTGTGCACGGCTACAGTGCCACACCTGTGAGCTGGCTGTGCACGGCTACAGTGCCACACCTGTGAGCTGGCTGTGCACGGCTACTGTGCCACACCTGTGAGCTGGCTGTGCACGGCTACTGTGCCACACCTGTGAGCTGGCTGTGCCACACCTGTGAGCTAGCTGTGCATGGCTACAGTGCCACACCTGTGAGCTGGCTGTGCCACACCTGTGAGCTAGCTGTGCCACACCTGTGAGCTGGCTGTGCACGGCTACAGTGCCACACCTGTGAGCTGGCTGTGCACGGCTACAGTGCCACACCTGTGAGCTGGCTGTGCACGGCTACAGTGCCACACCTGTGAGCTGGCTGTGCCACACCTGTGAGCTAGCTGTGCACGGCTATAGTGCCACACCTGTGAGCTGGCTGTGCACGGCTACAGTGCCACACCTGTGAGCTGGCTGTGCACGGCTACAGTGGAGATGAGGGCCTGGTCTTTTCCTTCCTGCCATCTGTCCCAAGGCCAGAGACCAGAGACAGAATCTCAGACCGAGGCCCCTGGACCCAGGAGCACCAGGAAGGGTCACCTGGAGTTGCCATTGTCATCCTCATAGCCCTGTGCCCTGTCACTTCTCAGCTCCTTTGTTTGACGTAATTCATCCAAATGATGTGTTTATGTTAGTTGAGAACAAGTTATAGAGTTGCCAGATTTAGTAAATAGCAGTATAGGATTCCTGTCAAATATGATTATCAGGTAAACAACGAGTCCTGTTTCTTTTTATTTATTTATTTATTTAATTAACTAATTTATTTTTTACATTTTATTTTTAACCCTTTGCACTCGCTTGGTTTTTTCTCGATCCCTTTATTCTAATGCTAACCGTGTCGAGTCACACTCGACATCTGAGTGCAAAAGGTTAAATTTTATTGGGGTGACATTACTCAGCATGAACATATAGGTTTCATGTGTGGATTACTAATTTACAAAATCTGTATATAGGACCATGTGCCCACCACCCAAAATCAAATCTCCAGTCACCTCATATGAGGACTCCTTCCTTCCCCCACCCTCCCTCCCTCTGGCAACCACCATACTGCTGTTTGTGTTCATAAGTTCCAGTTTTCTATTCCACATATGAGTTAAATCATATAGTTCTTAGCTTTTTCTGTTTGACTTATTTCACTTCGCATAATGTTCTTAAGGTCCATCCATGTTGTTGTAAATGACGCTATCTCATCCTTTCTTGTGGCCATCTAGTACTCCATTGTGTATATATACCACATCTTCTTTATCCAGTCCTCTATCGTAGGGCACTTTGGCTGTTCCCAACTACTCTTGGCCACCGTGAATAATGCTGCAGTGAACATAGGGGTGCGTATATCTTTGCGTGTAAATAATATAAGTATGTCTCACGTAGTATTTGAGACATACTTGTGCCCCCAAAATTATTTGTCGTGCTTCTGGAATTCAGATCACCTGGCTGTCCTGTGTTTTCTCTGGGAAGGGTCTCGCGGTTAGGCCTCTGCGGGAAGCTTGTGTCACTTCACGCACGTGGAAGTGTCTGGTCTTGTTGCCTGTCTGTCTGTGGTTGGCTGATTATAGCCCGTTGAGCAATCCTTGGTGTGTTTACTGCCGACGGGAGATTCTGGTTCTCTCACCCTGCGAGTGTTACAAGAACAATTAGCTGAGGAAGAAAAGGGGGAACTTTTGGTGGAGTTTCTCTTTTTCCAGTTTTATTTGCTAAAACTTTAAGTCCAGATATAGGCTCTGTTGAGGTTCAGTGCTATGGAAAAAGAGATTGAGAAGAATAAAAAACTACCTTTAGTTTGGTTGCTCTATTAAAAAATAACTCAGTGTTTTCTAACAGTTGTACACAGTGCATCAGGGTGGTGTGAGATACTTGAATGCTCTGTACAGCACCGAGGACCTTGACCTTGAAGTTTCCTTTCAGTCTCTGAAGCGAGTCCTGGAGGATGATGCTGTAGGGGTGGCCTCCCGGACACAGATGACAGTCACTGGAGAGGAAAGGCCTGTCTTTTGCAAAATGTTTTAGGAGGTGTTAATGAGTAACTTAAACTTGGTAAATGAACACAATTATTGTGTTAGCTTTGATGGCTTGAAATAACTGCATGCCATCATTTCAGCTGATACAGATTTTATTTTTTAAAATTTTACTTTCCAACTACAGTTGACATTCAATATTATTTTATACTAGAGGCCCAGTGCAGGAAAATTCGCAGTCCAGGACCCCCTCATATCCTGGGGGATCGGGCCTAAGCTGGCAGTCAGACATCCCTCTGGCTGCCCGGGAGCCCTCATGGGATGTCCGACTAACAGCTTGGTTGGACATCCTTAGTGCTGCTGTGGAGGCAGGAGAGGCTCCTGCCACCACCGCTGCGCTGGCCAGCCATGGGCCGGCTTCTGGCTGAGCTGTGCTCCCCCTGTGGAAGCGCATTGACCACCAGGGGGCAGCTCCTGCATTGAACATCTGCCTCCTGATGGTTAGTGAGTGTCATAGTGACCGGTTGTTCCACTGTTAGCGTCAATTTGCATATTACCCTTTTATTATATAGGATTAGCTTCAGAATAGTCATGGCGATGTGAAGTACAGCATAGGGAATATAATCAATAATCCTATATAATAAAAGCCTAATGCTAAGTGTCTGACTGTTCGACCGTTGGCGAACTAACCACCAGGGGGCAGGCGCTCTGGTGGTTAGCTTGCTGCTGGGGTCCAGCAGATTGGGACTGGACGAGATAGGCCGGACACGCCTTGGAGCCCTCCCGCGGTCCCTCCCCGTCCCAGATTGTGCACTGGTGGGGATCTTTGGCCTGGCCTGCACCCTCTCGCAATCCGGGACCCCTTGGGGGATGTTAGAGAGCTGGTTTTGGCCCGATTCCCGCAGGCCAGGCCGAGGGACCCCACTGGTGCATGGGTGCACTGGGCCTCTAGTATCATAATAACTATGCAAGGTGCTAGGAGATCACTTTGGAAAGTTCTGACTTGTTTGGAGTTCTGTGGGTGGCGTTTCTGAGTGGAGGCTGTTGGCCTCCCTTATGTTGGCATTGTTCTGTGGTGGATGCCAGTGTCCCTGGTGTATCAGAAGGGCCACAGTTTCTCCCTGTATTTGGGACATTGGCAAATGACCCCAGAGTCTGTTAAGAGTTAAGGTGTGAATGAAAGACTCCAGTCCTAACCACTGAAAGTATGTCACATGCATAGATCTCTCTCCTTAATCCAAATTCAAAAAAGTCCCAGGAGTTGTACTTGACATATAGGCTGCCCAGACACAGACATGTTTTGTGATCTCAGTGGTACATCCTCTATATGTGGCTGAGGTTTTCTAGGACTTGTTCTGCTCCCCCGCCCCCCCCAAGCAGTCTGAGGAAATCAGTGGCCCCATTTCTTCTGGTTCTAAATTGATTTTGCCTAGGGATGGCCTATCCTCATGTAGCTTTGGTTTAAAAAACTGCTAAGCGAATATGTGTGAAAAAAATCCATGGCAAATCACTGTTCTCTTGGGAATCTTTGTCCCGTGCTTGAACTGTTGAAGAATTACTGACGTATTAGTCGTGGATTCCACCACGCAGACAGAAAAGTCATAAAAACAGTGGCTCCTCCCACTCCCCCAACCTAACAACATGCAACGAGATCTCAGGTTCGCTGGAATGGATTGGTCTGTGATGGAACTAGGCTCTGCATCCTGGGGTTACTTGGAAATGCGGTCTTGGTGAGTCAGTTGAAGGTCCTAGCTTCACCTGAAAGTGGTTTGGAGGCGAGCGCCACCTCTGCCAAGGTACTTTTTGACAAGTCTTGTTGCTCCCCTGTCGTTTGGGGCCAGTTCCTGTCAGTCAAGGCTAGTAAGCATCCGTGGAAATGTGCGACCTGTGTTTTACTGTGATGGTTCTTTTTCTTGTAGCTTAGCACTCACTGCATTATAGGCTCCCAAAGGGGAGAGGGAGGTTAATTACATTAAATGAAGTTATTGTTGGAAGATTTAGTTTCTACCCTTCTTGTGTCACATGTAAGGATAATCCAAGAGACAGTCTTTTTTATCCTGTTTTTTAAAAATACCTTAGGCTAGTGAATTTCAGGTAGTGATCGGGGTGACTTCTAGTGAAAGACACTGTCCCCAGCAGTGATACAGTATGTGGGGGACTCCTACAGCACTGGGAAAGAGCAATCTAAAAATTCTGTTGTCTTACTGACACATTTATTTCACCAACAAACTGCTTATCCTTTCATTCCAAAAGGTCGCAGTTGTATTTGACCACTAGGCTGAGTGAACCTTTGCAACTTGGTAACTAGCAAAACTATGGGAGTTCCCATTTAATAGGTAAGCCCTCCTTTGACTATTTAAATATCACTCTCTTCAGAGGTTGAGATGATGTAAATAAAGCTAGAAATGTCCAAAACTTACGCAGAACCTCACCCGGCAGTGATTCCATAAAAGGAACTACGTATTTCTGGTTTTAGGAATAATAAAATCGTCGATGCAGTATTTTCTCTAATTGAAAGCTCCCACGTTTATATAATTAATTACATCCAAAAAGGAAGGAAAAAAAAACAACAACAACCCTTTCTAGTTTTATTACTTCTTGGCTTCAAGTAGCAAAGCTTTAGCAGATGTAAATTCTAAGGTGGGTTTTTATGGAGGATTACTTAATGTGATAGGGTAAGGTCGTAAAAAATGGTCCTTGGATCTGGCACCCATTTGCACATTTTCACAAAGCAAGTATTCCAGAAATTGATGCTCCGCTTGCAAAATACCCTGATCAGGACGGCATGTCATGCAAGTTTTCAAATCTGGTCAAGGCAGAAGTGATTTCAGATTTTGAAAGTTTCTCCAGGTTCCCGGAGTCGTCCTCCGGGCTTCGGTCCCCGCGTTTTCCTGGGCTAAAAACATGCCGAGAGTGCCGGGAGGCACAGAGCGTGAAACCGTTGAGGCTGGGCTGGGTCCGGTCCCTGCCTGGCTGGGCCGAGAGCCTGCCCTTTGAAGTCGGGGACCAGGGACCGGATGAGCCATCAGTAGTTGTTACGAGTGGAAGCCTGCGAGTTCAAAGCAGCTCCCAGAGAGCGCTGCCAAGTTTCATCTCGGAGCTCTGCGGCAGCCTTCAAATGGCTGCACGCTGACAAGATCGTGGCGTCTGTTTATTTCTCAGTGTCCCCGACCGGCCTGACCCGCGTTCTCCGTTATTTATGGAGGTCTTTCGGGCTACGTCTGCCAAGCATGAGAATGGCTCGATAGTCCTGCCTTCCTTTTCTCTTGGTTTGATTGTTAACAACAGCTGTAATTTGGGATGAAAGTTGCTCTCCCCCTTTAATTTGGAGACAGAGTGGAAAAATGAGGGAGTATGTGTTCTTTTATCTAGAATCAACCCAGGAAGGAGGCATATAAAATATATATATTAAAAAAATATATGTATTTTTTGCCAAACTCAAGACTCAGAGTTGTTGTACTTTAGATGAGACTTTAAACCTTGGTCTCGGTCACTGTGGAGGTTCCGGTGTGTGGTTGTACGTACGAAAGATGACCTTCCATTTACTACTCAGATGCTGCAGGTGAAGTCCGAGTGGTGAGTGTTGTAAGAACTGCTGGTGTCTGTTTCTTGAACCTGCAATGGCCTTTGGGCTTGGATCAAGTTTTAGGGTTTGAAACTGGATCCAATATCTTGATTATAAGCCAAAAAGCCCAAAGCAGTAAGTGTGGATAACTTGCGGATCTTCTATTGGGGTTATTAATGGGAAAATTCATGGCTTTTGACATTGGGTAAAGCACGTTCAACATTCCCCCATCGGCTTTGCCCGAGGACACGCCGTGACATGGAGGTGGATTTGGGCAGCGGCACAGCCCCTGTAAGAGAGCGCGAGCGGCCTGTGTGTGACGGTTCTTCCTGTGGGACGGGCTCCTGCAGGGGCGCCCTGGACCGCCTCCGAAGCTTTTCTCACTTTATAAAGATCCTGCTGCGCGGAGGCTTCGTTCCTAATGAACGTTGCTCTTTCCCGAGTCCTCCCCCCTCCAGTGAGATTCAGTGATTCCATGTGCAGGCTGGACCCTGACCTTGTATGCAGAACAGCGTGCCTTTCGTGGGGGAGGACGGGCCGTGAGAGGCTGCTCCTGTGAGTTAGCCGGCTTCCTTCCCGGTGACTGAAGACAGTTGCTGCCAGGATCCGGACTCATTTGCAAACAGAGCTAATTGGATGTTGGAACCGAAGTGACAGCTTGAAGCTGCTCCTCTTTGGTGGGGTGGGTGCGAACTTTGGAGGAAGCGCCTTGGGAAGGAGGGTCAGCCTTCCTTCCTTGCGGCCTGGGCGCGGAGTGTGGGGACTGAGCGGAGGCAGGAGCTCTGAAATGAACTCCCCTCAGGACGCGTTACTCACATCCCTGATGCCGTCCCCCTGGTTCTCTGTGCAGGTGAAATGACAGATGACATTTCCTGTGAGCTCTGTGGGCACACGCTTCCCTGGGCGGCGGAGGGCCCGGCACACTGTTCCTTCCCCAGCGGCTGGTTCCTGAGAGCCTGGGTCCTGGACTCAGATTCAGAAACCACGGGCCTGGAGCTGGGGGGCTTGCCTCATGGACCAGACACACAGACGGCCCTCCACTTCGCCCGACGTTGGCCAGCTCATGCTGTGGTCCCTCAGTGACGAAGCCTACTGGCTGCTGTCCAGGGCAGCGGTCGCCAACTGGTGGTCAGTGAGGTTTGAAAGGTTGGCGACCGCTGGTCTAGGGTGATGGTGCAGGAAAGGGCTCTGGGTGGTGGGAAGTGGACATGGAGTGGGCGTGGCTAGGTGCCCACGCCGGAGCGCGGGCTGCTGTTGCTGCATCCGAGTTAAGTGGCCAGCATGTGGATACCTGGGCTCATGTAACTGTACTGCATCACACATGCCTTCGTATTCTCCCTCAGCTCTGCCTGGTTAGAGCATCAGTCCTCGCCCTGGTGACCTGATCCTCAGCCGAGCGGACCTGTGTGATTCCTGCCCAGGGCTGGGCTGTGTGTGGGGTCTGGGACGCTGGGCAGGAGCGCGCAGGGTGTGGCGTGCCAGACGCGGCCGAGCAGGAGCTGTCAGCGCTTGCCGAGAGCCGCTCGTCCTCTGTCTGTGTCCTCACAGCGGAGCTGCGGTGTGGAAGACACTGTGACTATTGCGTGTGACTAATACAGTTTTTCCCAGATTCTAAAAATAATAACCGTTTCATTTTTGCAGCTACATGTAGATTTGGTGTGTGTGTTATATAATCATACAGTCCATAGAAGTCTGAACACAGGAAAAGATGGAACCCGTGTGTGCGCGCTGCTCAGCGCATGCTGGCCTGTAAGATTGGTCACTTTTAAGTTTCTAAGGGTATGGACGGGTGCCCTCAGCTTTTAAAAACAGCCTTAACACACACGCACACACGTTTTCTCCTTCAAAGGACGGTGTATTCCTTTGGTTGACATTCTGGACTTTGTAACTGGCTGTGGGAGAGGGAGCGAGTTCTCAGGACTCAGGGTCATGTGTGTAATTATCTGGCTGGACAGTACTGACCCCACGGTCCTCCCTGCCTAAACCCTATGGCTCTCTTGTGGGAAATTGTGTGCATGACTGTGTGTGCAAAACGGGTGTGCACCATGCGACTTCCTGTGTGTGACTACATTGAGAATAGCACATGTGGGACTGTGTGTGTGTGTGTGTGTGTGTGTGTGTGTGTGTGTGTGTGTGTGGAGAGAAGCATCAGGACAGACAGGCAGACTCGGACAGAGAGTGGGATGAGATGTCGCGGGTTGGCGTGGCCAGTGAGCGTGGCGGTGATGTCCAGGTGGTGGCAGGGTGACTCAGCAGCGTGGATCGCCAACGTTGTGAGCACAGTCTGTTTTCAGATGTGGTTTACGACTCTCCGCCCTGTGGTGCTACTCGGCCACCGCAGGCAGCAGACCTGCTTCAGTCCTGTGTGCAGGCGTGAGCTGCCAGCATGTGTGGGAAGTGAAGGGGGACAGGGACGCAGCAGCCTGATGCAGGTGTTTTCTTGGTTGGAGAGAAGACAGCGTAAGATGCCAGAGTCGCTAAGTGGTTGCTGTTCTTAAAATTGAGTTTCGGGAACAGCAGCTGCAGCTTTTCCAGGCACCCCCGGTTCTGCAGTCGTGTATCTTGCTTGTTGCCTTAGCGACCTCAGTGTGCTCGGGAGGAGCTGGGCCGCTGTCCCTGAAGGCACTGTCCCCTCACCTGGGTGCACAGGCAGAGCTCCGATCACACGGGCCACGGGGAGGTATCCTGGACGTGGACGGTGGAGCAGGCAGAGCGAGGCAGCGTGGCGGAACCTTCTGGTAGGCCCTGGGCCTGCTGCCTTCATCTCTGGGCGGTCACGTTTGTTCTTGGTTATTTGATTAGCACCCATCTCCCCCTTCAAGAACAGTGGTGTGTGCTTTGCTCGCTGAAGTCAGCAGGAGGCGTTGCCCTGGCGTTTGAAAGGTTTTATTTAAAGAGCGAATAAATGAATTAGTATCGAACATGATGGCGTCCTTAGCAAGTAGACGATGGGGCTGAGATGTCCTGTGCCCTCAAAATATGTCCTCAGAGAGCCGCCCCACCCCCTGGGGGGGCCGCCGTCCTCTCCCACGCATGGACATATACACACGTGCACCCTGCTGCACGCACAGGCCCTGCGGTATCCTCGCTGCCCAGGAATCCTCTCGCAGTCAGTCTCAGAAATGCTGGTTTTCTTTGTCGCTCTTCAGACGAGGCCACGCTCCTAGGCAGGGAGGAAGGCTGTGGGGAGCTCTGTGGCCGAGCGCATAGCCGGTGACCCATCATTTCCTGGCCCCGTGGTCCTCACCTTTGCCCCAGATAGCTCCTGTCCTGAGTCATTTCAGGCTGGCCGGCCAGCTGCAGGGCCTTCTTAGACAGCCACGGAAGGGACGCCAGGCCAGAGGGGGGCAGCGGGACCGGGCCGAGGGCACTTCCTTTTCAGTCCGGCTAATAGGATTTGTTGGAAAACCCTTCACATAGCTTTACAAACCTCTAATTCATAGATGCAGGGCTCCTGCCTAGCCAAGGCCTCCTGGAAAACAATCACAGAAATAAGATTTTGCAACGCCTTCTCAAAATAGAACTATGACTCAGTGATTGAGAAAACCCACGTCAGTAGCTGGGGCTTTCCAGAGATGCTCGAGCCTCTGAATGGCATGGTGGCCTCGGGGCTGGTGATTTTTCTGTCTTGACTTTCAAAACTGCATAAATTGGAGGTGAGCTACAAATTAGGGGCACAACTGAAGATACACAGCAAAGGGGATACATGTATTGTCTCTTTAGATAAAAAGGAGAGGAAATAAAACTGAGGGATGAAGACATTCACAAACGAGAATGTATATGTGCTTGTTTTTTCACATTTAAAGAAGAATACTGTCATTATAGTCCTATTTCAGCATAGTATGTGGCTCAGGCAGCCTGCCCGAGATTACAGAAACATTTAGTGATGGAGTTTGAGGAGAGTTGCTTAAATTATTAAGTAAAATATATAAAGCAGTTCTTTCCACTCAGTTTCTCTGGTGGAGTGGGGCTTTTGAGATTTAATATTTCTGTAATAGTTTGAACTTGTCATGTAGGAGAGACAGAAAATGCGCACATTTTATTCTCATTTGTATGTTTACACCCATAAAGGGCTGTAACATGCCTGTGCCTGGCCTCCTGCTGTGGGAGAGATTACTGGCCACAGAGGTGGTGGCCCACCTGGCTCACAGGACCCACAGCCACCCCTCCGCCGACGGCTCTGTCACCCACAGGTGCTGGGCTGGGACCGGCCATGCTCTCCCCACCTGGAGCCCTGGCAGAGGGAGAGGCTGTTGGATGAGGCGAGGTGGGATGCTCCTTTGATCGAATTTAGCTCTGTTAAATAGTAGTTTTCCCTTTGTGGGCATGGAGTTATAGCAAGTTCCGGCAAATGCTCAGAGTGGCTGTGGCTAGCACATTCAGTCCGCTTTGATAGAAGACACACGTGAAAATACTCAAGGAATGAAAATAATTTCAGTTTTGACCAAGTTCTGTTTGGGAAGGGATGTAACCACCACGCCTCGCACGCACTGTCTCGTGCACCCTGTGAGGTGCCCCGCCTGTGTCGTCTGTCTCCGGGCAGACTGGAGGGAAGAGCCAGCTGTAGAAATGGTTTCCCTTTTCCTCCCTACTCCTTACACACAGTCTTAAGTTATTACTCCTGGTTTTCCGACTCGAAGCCCCGGGAGGGCTAGTAATGTGCATTGATGGAGCAGGGCAGCGTGTCGGGCACACGGGGCAGCAGCCCTCACTCGTGGAATGAAGGGACGCTCCCCCAGCTGGCGTAACTGGAGGAAGGTGATTTCCCATATTAGCCTTGGGATCAGACCTGGCCCTGGAACTAGGACTCAGACCTACAGACTTGAGTCTCCCCATGATAGCGTTCTTCATTAAATGAGCCTTGCCGCCTTAGACTGGATACGGTGCCCACACCCCGGGAACATACCTGTTTTAACTTGGAGAGGAACTGCTTTGAAGCCAATGTAAAAATACCGACTGGGAAACGTTTTAAAATTAGTTATTACTAAGTCACTAAAATACTTTCAGGCAGTGACTAGATCACTAAATTGAATAAATCTTCGCAGCTTTGGACTTTTGGAGGTACTATAATGCTGGTCCCCAAAGTCTAATGCATATGGATGTGTTATTTTATCTAAATGGATTTTTTGCCAAATAATTCCAGTATATCATTAATTTAAAGCTCTCCATGTTTTAATCCTCTTAAAATATTGATGAAGGAACAGAAACCAAAACGGGAGATGCTTTAAGACCCTCTGATGAACCGCCATTCTGATGATGCATGGCCTGAAGCTGTGTTTCAAAAGAAATACGCCCGATTGTATTAATGGGTCGTAAAGCAAGTTCTTGGTGCCTGTCTTTCACTAATGAATACCTGTTGTTTAAAAGTAGATGCCTTTTCCATCCCCTTTCTGGAATCCGGGGACCACCCACATAGCTCCAGGCAGGAGAGGGTTATACATTGTGCGCAGGCGCCACCTAGTGGCAGAGGCCAAGCATGGCGCCGGCACCAGCGCCGCTGGGCTGGAGGCCTGCTGCCCTCACACAGCACAGACCAGTCCTTATGAAATGGCCTTTGTTCTGCAAGTCAGACACGTGCCTGACTTTAAATCTGAAGACTCTACTAGTAAATCAACTGTTTTTTTTTTAAAAGGATCATTATAATTTCCATGTAAGTGCACAGAATTTGGGTTTTGCATTTTCGGATAATTAAGCAAGCAGAAAAACTTTGAAACCACATATGGCTATGTTGTGTGTGTGCTCATCGTTGTCACACTGGAGATTTACAGGGTTACTTCTCTTCCAAAGTCTTTCTGGGCCCCTGATCCCTTAAAACACTTCTCGTGAAGGAGAAAGCACAGGCGGTTTAAGTTAAGTGCATTCTTGGTAATGCTTGGTGAGTGATTAGGACTCCATGTCCACAGGAGCGGTGTGATTGGAGGAGGATGTGAAACCGGCCTGGGTGCCCCTCCTTCCTGCCCTTCTCCTCACTGTTCACTTCCTTGTTGACATTTAAAACCTCCGAGTGCTGTGAGTACCTTCTTCTCAGCAGTTACATGGACGGTTCCTTGTTAAGGTTCGACTGCTCTTTTCAAGCTGGAACTGCTCCTTATTTCCCAGCATGGTTTGTAAAGTTTTGCTGGATGATTTCCTTTCCTTTTCACATGTCTTGGCTTTTTTTTTTTTTTTTTTATCCCCAAAAGGCCAAGTTACAGTTTGCTATTAGATTTTGGGGGTGAAGGAGTGTGTATAAAACGTTACAGTCACATTCAAAGTAGACTTGAGTTCCTTCACTTCAGCCTGGGTTATAGTTAGAAAACAACCCCAGCAGCCCCAGTGATGTGGTTTTATGGTCCAGTCAATGAGGAAGCAATTAGTAAGATCTAGGATCCTAGAAGGTGACTGTGTTTTATGGCGGGCAAACTACTGTTTAGTAACTGAGAGCTGTGAGTAGAACTGGGTATTTGATTAACCTTTAAAAATGTTGATTTTGTAGTCACCGGATAGGAAAGCTTTTGAAAAATGTCTTTCCCGGATTTTAAACTTCAGATTTTCTTGTGTAACAAGGTTACTTCAGTTAGAAATTCAGTATTTAATTTGTAACTTTTTTCTTGAGAAATCAAAATATGACTTCCAAAGTGATGAAATATTCATAAAGGTTTCTATTAATGTAAATACGTCACCGTTTTGCAAGTGATGTTAATATGATAATTACTTAAAATGGAAACTTGTATACTGTATTCTATTGTACAGAAGAAATAGCCGGAACAACTTAGGGAACAAAATATTCGTTCATGTATAAGCATTTTAAGGTAGGATGACTCAGTTTTCACAGTGTGCTGATCCCATCATTTTTCTTATGACTTAGACTTTACTCTTGTTGTTACTGTAGTTCACGTTTCTTGTGTCGTGTGTGGAATTGTATATATCACTAGAGGCCCGGTGCACAAAATTCATGCACGGGGCGGGGGGTTGTCCCTCAGCCCAGCCTGCACTCTCTCCAATCTGGGACCCCTTGAGGGATGTCCGACTGCCCGTTTAGGCCCGATCCCGGTGGACATCCCTCTCACCATCCAGGACTGCTGGCTCCCAACTGCTCGCCTGCCTGCCTTCCTGATTGCCCCTAACCGCTTCTGCCTGCCAGCCTGATTACCCCCTAACCACTCCCCTGCAAGCCTGATTGATGCCTAACTGCTCCCCTGCCAGCCTGTTTGCCCCTAACTGCCCTCCCCTGCAGGCCTGGTCACCCCTAACTGCCCTCCCCTGCAGGCCTGGTCACCCCTAACTGCCCTCCACTGCAGGCCTGGTCCCGCCCAACTGCTCTCCCTTGCAGGCCTGGGTCCCCCCCAACTTCCCTTCCCTGCAGGCCCGGTCGCCCCCAACTTCCCTCCTCTGCTGGCCTGGTCACCCCTAACTGCCCTTCCCTTCAGGCTTGATCGCCCACAACTGCCCTCCCTTGCAGGCCTGGTCCCTCCCAACTGCCCTCCCCTGCTGGCCATCTTGTGGCAGCCATTTTGTGTCCACATGGGGACAGTCATCTTTGACCACATGGGGGCAGCCATCTTGTGTGTTGAAGTGATGGTCAATTTGCATATTACTCTTTTATAGATAGGATAGAGGCCTGGTGCACGGGTGGGGGCTAGCTGGTTTGCCCTGAGGGTGTCCCGGATCAGGGTGGGGGTTCCCTTGGGGCGTGGGTGGCCTGGGTGAGGGGCCTGTGGTGGTGGTTTGCAGGCTGGCCATGCCCCGCAATGACCCAAGTGGAGGCCCTGGTATCTGTGTGATTTATTTATCTTCTATAATTGAAACTTATTTATCTTCTATAATTGAAACTTTGTAGCCTTGAGTGGAGGCCTGGGCCTGCCAGGGTGTGTGGAAAGCTTGGCTTCCTCCATTGCCAGGGAGACCCAAGCCTCCTGCTTGCTCTGTGGCCGCAGCCATCTTGGTTGGGTTAATTTGCATACTTGCTCCTGATTGGCTGGTGGGTGTGGCTTGTGGGTGCAGCAGAGGTATGGTTAATTTGCATATTACTCTTCTATTAGATAGGATTACCTAAGCCAGGGCGCTTCGTTTCCTCATCGCTCAGACTTTATCCGCATTACTTTTGTAGCTTCCATGGCGTGCCTAAGTGAGGGAACTTTAACACTCCTTTAAGAGAAATTTTTCTGACCATAGGGCTGAACTATGATACTGGATTATGAGAAGCAATTTTTTTTTCATCCTCCCTGGAGACCAAAGCTGTCCTTTGCTGACCCTGCTGCTAGTTTCATTTTGGTGGCAGTGGTGCCTGGTCTGGGAGCCTCAGACTTCCTTGTCTGCTGGAACTCTGGGGACCAGGAGCCCCTGAACTAGGTCCCTGGGGAACACGCTTCCCGGGCAGCCCTCTGTGTAAATAGGGCAGATACCAAGTTTGGCTGGTTCCTTTTATTTCCAGGAGGGGAACGTCCAGATGCAGCCAGCCGGGGCAGTGTGGTTCAGTGTGGACTGTGTTTCTCCTGCACAGGAAGCTTACATCACATTAGTTAATGGAAAAGTCACCCAGATATTGAAGCCAAAACTTTTGCTGCACTAAATCTTGATGCCCATTGTTCTCATCTCTCTCGAAACATCAGGCCTTTATTCTGGCCTGTATCTTTCTGGTTAGCAGTCACCCCCTTTTAAGACAGCTGAAAATTTATAAAGGAAGGCTCTCTAGAGAAACATTACTTAAAGCTGTAATGTTCTTGCTGTCATGTCGAGCTTTGATAACAGGACATATTTGATATGAGTGGCTAGAAATTCACAAATACCAAAATTAACTGCTGAAATCTCAAATTTCTCTTTAATCCTGTAGCTGCTAATTACGAGAGTTTTTCAGGTATGGAACTCATTTGGTGGACCTTTCTCGGATAGTAGGAGTGGCACGATGATGTCCAATAGTTACAGCTTCTCTGGCTGAAGAACCGAGAACCTGAACGCAGGTTTGCTGTGAGCCCTGAGCCAGCTGTCATTCGGGTCATCAGTGCAAAGGGTACCTGGGGGACTTGGATGAAGAGAGTAGGCTGCTGATGGAAGCTGCCCTGTGTCAGGCGGGCTTGGGGGAAGCATCACTTCCGACTTCTCTGGCAGCCCAGATGGGGCAGTGGCAGTGGCAGGAGGAAGGGGAAGCAGCGAGGGCCTGTCTCTGAAACGTGGGCCCTAGAAGGTGGCTGGCGGGTGGCCCTCCCCATCTGCTGCAGCGTGACCCGGGGAACCATCCCTTTGCCAGTGTCCACCGAGTTCCCCCAAATTTCCTGCCGCTCAGTCTGCAGGAAGCCTGGTGTTGGCGATGCCGTGTGGGGTCAGCACTCTCCTGGAGCCTCCTCCTTACCTTCTCGCCTCTCCCTCTAAGGCTTCCTCTGTGCTCTGAACCCGCTTCAGTTCCTCCCAGGAGAGCGTTTCCTTGTGTTACCTGGAGCATCCTTTCAGCCTACGAATGCCACTTCTGGGTGAAGAAAGTCGCCAACCCCAGGGCCTTGTGGGCTGAGGTTTGACACCTACCACGTCCACTTTGCCACACTGTTTCCATCTCATCTGGAAACTAGTTCTTTGTCCTTATATGCTTCTCTCTTTCCCTTTCTGACCTGTCTCCTCATTCTCCTAGGGACTGAGAACAGAGGGTTAACCTCACCTTTGTTGCACTGCAGGTCTCTGTGCAGAGGTGTCATATCTGAGCCCTCAGCTGACTTTTTGGGTCAGAATATAATTTTTTTTTTTTTTTTTTTGCGGAGGGCGGGGGGTTGAGTGGCGTGCTCCCAGCTGAAAGTGAGAGTGGGGAAAGCGCGTGTTTTATACGGTCCCTGGTCACTCGCTGTTTGCACTTTGGGTTCAGCACACTCACCACCTGTCCCTATACTGCCCTCCCCTGCAGCCAGGCCTGGGTCCCCTCCGGCCTTCCCAATCATTGTGTTGGAGTCACGGTGGTAGGCCCAGCTCCCGTGAGGTGAGGCTCGGATTCACATGGAATTTGTCATGTGTGTTCACAACCTCGGGTGAGGGACGGGGAGCCTGGGGCGGGAGAAGTCAGTCTCTACAGAACTTCTGTGAACAACGGACACGGAGCGGCTGTGCGTCCACAGGGTGAACGTAAAGGACCTACTGAGGGTGTTTGGAGACGGAAAGACCCCCCCCTCCCCCCCCCCGTCAGATGAAGGCTCATGGTTGTGTACTTGGTGTGTTGTATTCGTGAGAAGTTCCTTTCTGCTTTTAGTTGTTATGTTTTAACCGGAAGACTGGGAATCTACGAAATTATGATAAACACTAGAGGCTGGATGCACGAAATTTGTGCAATAGTAGACCTTCCTTCCCCTGGCTTCCGGCACCGGCTTCCCTCAGGCACCGGGACTCGGGCTTCCCTCTGGCCGCCAGCAGGCACCGGGGACCTGGGCTCCCCTCACAGTCCTGGCTTCGTCAGGAAGGACGTCAGTCTAATTAGCATATTATGCTTTCGTTATTATACATGAAAAGGAGACCAGCAACCATAGCCATACAATAAACGACAGACAAACTGAAGTGCGTTGGCTGGTTGTCCGGAGTGAGGTCGTGATAAGCGAGGAGTAGGAATGAGGCTCTTCTTACCCAAATGCCTCTTCCCACCTGGAACCACCTGCTCCCTGCGCGCCCGGCCACGCAGCGACTGCTGCCGAGCTGCAGCGGGCTCCTCGCCGTGAAGTCCCACCTGCTATTTTTAAAGCTATACATTGGGCAATGACAAAGCACTTTTAGAAAAAGTATTTCCGCCTTCCATCCCTCTCGCCTACCGGCCACACCACTAACGCACAGCAAATTGCACAGGAGAGAAACGACGGCATTGCAGGCGTCGTGGGAAACCCCGGGTGGTGGGGCCACTTCTCGGCTCCTTCCCAGGCCACAGCGACGGAGGACTGAGGCCACCTCATGCGGCGATGGGGACGGTCCGCCCTGTTCCTGGGGGCTGATGTCCGTCTCCCCGTGCCGCGCGGTGACAAGGGCTCACTGGCTCTACCAGTGCTTTCTCCTGGCAGCCTCGCCAGAACCCTGATCTCGGTGACGCCAGTGCTTTGTCCTGTAGCGACCCCAGCACCCCTCAGTCTTGGCACAAGTAGAATTGCCCAGAGGTTTTTTTTTTTAGAAAAGTCGGGTAAGCAGGCGTCTCCCCCAAAGGCTGGTTCTTGGTCTAGGCACCGACCTTGGAAGCTTCTTGTCGTTGATGGTTCATGCTCTTTCCAGATGACTCTGGTCAGACCCCTACATTCCAAGATTTTTTCCTTTGCCAGGTGCTGCCCTCCAGGAACCACTCATTTATTCATCCACCCACCCACCCACCCATCCTTCCCTCCCGTCCTGAGTGAAAGGCAAAGTTTGTGGCAGTCCAGCCTCCTTTATAGAGGAACAGTTCAAGTCCCTGCAGTCATTCTTCATATTTTAAAAAATATATATCTTTATTGATTTCAGAGAGGAAGGGAGAGGGAGAGATAAAAACATCCATGAGACATAATCATCAATCGGCTGCCTCCTGCACGCCCCACAATGGGGATCAAGCCCACAACCCGGGCATGTGCCCTGACCAGGAATTGAACTGTGACCTCTTGGTTCATAGGTCAATGCTCAACCACTGAGCCACACTGGCCAGGCCATTCTTCATATTACTTGGTTTCCAGAAATGCCCCCCCCCATCCCCCCCCCCGGCAACCTGTTCCACCTGCCCTGCCCCTCACCTCTCCTGTCCTCAGTGTGTGTCTGTCTCAGGGACACATCTGGGCTCTTTCAGCTACGTGTGCTCATCTGTGCCTTGCTTCCCTGGCTGTGGCTGAGGATGCTTTGGCTCCATCTAAAACCCTGGGCTGTGGCAGCTCACTCTGAGCTTGTGGTCCCCTAGGAGCCTAGAGTCTTTTTCAAGCACAGCTTTAATGCCAGGCCTTTCTCTTCCTGTACTTTCTGTTCTTCCTTATCTTGTTAGATTTGAGCCTTTGTTCCATGTTGTTGAAAACTTTGATCTTTGATGAAGGTTTAGCTGTCCCTCTGAGCTGAGTGTCAGTTCTGGGTCTGAGAAGCTCGTCCAGTCCCAGTTTTTCCTCGAGGCCACTGATAGAGATGATGGTGCACTGTGGGAGGACAGACGCTGTGGCACCCTCAGGGACCTTCCTCCCCTTCCATCCTGGGCGGGCCCTGGCTCAGCTCCCAGTTCTCCTCAGTGTTCTAAACCCAGCCATGTCCCGTCTTGTCCCCCGGACCGTCAGGAGGTCCCCTGAAGGACCCTTTCAATAAATAGAATCACACTGTACGATGAGGGGCTTTTGTACTGCTTTTAGATCCGCGCCCCCCCCCCCCCCCCGGCCAAACCTGGGATAAAATGTTTTGAAACTATTCTTAGTTTATAAACCAGAACACCGAGACACACGGAATGGATCTAATCTGCTTTCCCAGCAGGTCAGTTACAAAATATGTTTTGACTTGTGTTACAGTTTCTGCAAACTACTTGTCTTGCTATTCAATGCGACACAGTGCGGTGGTGACAAGTGCAGTAAGGAGGTAGCCCTGCCACGCGGGCGTGCCAGCCTGCCCTTCGGTGTGGCGCACAGCCAGCTGCATGGCTCCATGTTCTGTTACGCGATGAAGGGCCTGGAGGAAAAAGACTCCTGTTTGACCTGCGCTTACTGGGTGGTGGTAAAGGGGGTGTGGGTGGGTAACGCTGTGTCCCCACGTCCCTCTGTGTCCTCGGAGCAGGACCCCAGCTGGGCAGTGTTCCCTGGGGGGTGGTCCTGGGGGCTCTGTCCTCACGGGTAGCCTGGGAGGTGAGTCCCTGGAGAATCCGTCACTGGGTCCAGCTCCCCCTGCCCCCCCTTATGCTCCATCACAATAAAAACGTTTAAAAAAAGTGAAAGGGGAGTGATTTTTCCCCCTGCCAGGTGCCGGAATCACCGTGTCAGTATCTCAGGGGCAGCGCTGTGCTTGCGTATTGGAGATGCCGCCTCGCCTCAGGGGTTCCAAACATTGAAAGCCCCTAACTCACCCCCAAACCTCCAGGGCTGGTGGGGGTTCCAACGTGAGATGTGTGTGCAAGGGGAGCCCGGCACCCCCAGCCTTGGGGTGTGGGTCTGGTCAGTGCTAAAACCACATTCAGGAAGGTCCTATTTAGAAAGAAATGGAGTTTTTACGGTGTTTGTTTGTCACAGAAGTGATTGGGCCAAGGAGAGCAGCCATGGAAAAACGACTGTGTGTGCGAGTGTGCATGTGTATGTGCGTGTAGGTGGTGCATGTGTATGGGGACACACACACGCTGCGTGCTTCCTGCGGGCTCGGCACGTGCTGCAGCTCCCGGACAGCAGCGCAGGTCCTCTAAGGCGCCTGTGCCCACAGCCCCTCTGTCCTCAGGATGTCACTCAGCCTCCCGGTGAAGATCCAGTGCGTCGTCTGCCGTAAGCACGTGATGCTGTGCTCAAACTCCTGGCCGTCCTCCTTGTGATCTAGTACAGTGCTGGCTGCGTGTCGCCTCTCAGGCAGCTGTGTGTTCGTGGAGCTTGGTGACCAGCAGGAACGGCTGGACGGCAGCGGGGGCTGGGGATCCTGCAGGGTGGGGACCCTTCTGTGCTGGTGGGTGGGGGCCTGGCCTGCTTTCCGGCGGTGGGGGTGGTGGCACGGAGTTCTTTGGGAAGTCCACCTTGCGGATGAAATGACGGTGAATAAGTTGGAAATGGCACCGAAGGACCTGGAGCTGAGGCCCTGAATCCTGTCCCCTGGGGCCCAGCAGGGCAGCACTCCTCTCGGCCTGCCCGGACCTTTACGCTTTGCAGTAAATAGCACTTTGCAGCCCTTCTCAGCCCCTCACTTGTGGGTTCATTCCGGTGCCTTAAGGGCCGCTAGGTCGTCAGATGTGGGGGTTCGGGGGGGGGGGCGGAGAGCAGGGGGCAGGCCTCGGGTGCTTCTCTGAGTTGACCAGAGTCTGCTATTGAAGGTCAAGTTCACCAGCCCCGTTGACCAGAGAACCTCAGTTAGAAAGGGCCCTGCGCGTGATAGGCGGGCCTCCTGGTATGAAGAAGCACATGGCTACCCCGTGCCTTCCCCTCTCGCTCATTCTGATCTCAGATTATCCATAGTCCCCATTCCCGATTGTCCCCCCGGAGTTAGCTGGCCACGGGGGAGTAGTCTTTCTTCCGGGTACCAGTTTTCTTGGGTAACACTCGGCCGAGCCTGGTGGGGGACTCGGTATGTTACGTCTGTTACTTGCTGTCCGTTTCTTATTTCGTGTCTCCATCAAAGGCACCGGAAGTTCGGCTGTGATGTTTGATGCTGCTTTTAGGGAGCATGATGCTTGGGACTTGGCAGGAGCTTTGCAGACCCCCCCCCCCCCCAGAAGTGCATTGTCAGATGGCACAGGCCTCACGGCTCAGTTTGGAGGCTCCACCAACAGCCCTCCCCGTGTGTTTTCGTGAGTCCATGGTCCTTCAGTTTGGGAAACACCAGCTTCCCAGCCCCAGACGCTGCTCTGTGACCATTTAAAAGTGAATTTGACACAACAAGCAGCAGTCTGAGTTAACCCAAGGCCAGGGGCCTTCCCCTCTTTAGTTCCAGGTGGAAGGCCGCTTCCATCAGGAGGGCTTGCCAGCGTTGCCGCCTTCTGAATGGTCACGGGTACCACTTGTGACAGACAAGCGCACTTGACTTTACTGTTAGCTTTTTGGAGCTGCAGAAAGCATTCCTCCCTGACTTGGTTCCTCACCATTTCTGCTGATTACAACATACAGGTAACACGTTTTACGTGGACATAATCTTTTTAAATTGCTTGTGAGTGGCTCACTACTTACCTGCTGGTTGGAAATGAGCCTCAGCTCCGAGGACACAGCCTCTGAGAAGGGTGTTTTCCTGAGGATCCCTTCTGAATAGTGTGGGGTTCCCAAGTCTCAGCTCCCAAGAATATACTCAGATACTTAAAGAGCGTTCTGTGTAAACAGACCCCTACATTCCAAGAGAGTGTTAAAATCTCCAAAACAATCTTGTGTAACAACCGACAGTACTGGGCTTCTCACAAGAGAACGCCTAATCTTAACCCATCCCCACTCCGCTGGCAGCAACGAGATAACATTCTTCCCAGGGAGGAAGAATGGAGGTTTAAGGGACCCAGAAACATTTCTTACACCTTCTAAATGTTGATTCCTAGAGTTAAATAAACCCAGGGCACCAGTGCAAACTGAAGACGGAATTTTTCTTTAAGTCCTGTTGAACCTGCTTGGTCATCATCAAGTCCGATGTTGCAGAAATTGTAAAATTTCTTCAGCTCTGAGGCCAGACCAGCCACGCTCGGCCATGTTCTCACAGTATGTAGCATCCACCTGGGGAGAGACGAGGTTGGTCACACCAGGTCCTCGCGCGGAGGCAGGCGGTCCACGTGTGCCCAGGCAGGACCCTCCAGGTGCAGAGAGCTGGGGATGTGTCCAGGTGTCTCCCCAGAAAGGGTGGGGATGAGTGGCTTGACTCGCCCCTTTCCTTCATGCCTGTGCAGGAGAGTTTCGGTGTCAAGGTTTTGGACTCGAACGTAGGACCACACAGGAGAGAGTTCTAGGGACCCTTTTGGGATCGGGCCAGTTGGCCTGTCGCAGTTGCTGAGGCAGCCAGGGCCCCTTGGGCAGAGTGAGCTGTTTTCCGGCCGTGCGACGTGGCCACGGATTGCATATTGGCCTCTGAGTTTTCTTACCTTAACACGGCTGGCTGGGGGTGATCCTGCAGCGCCCCCAGGAGCCCCAGTTTGCCTGAGTTAGAGCCTCGGAGAGCCTGGGAAGCCTGTGTGTAAGGAAGTGCGTTTCCTGGTGTTTGATGAACTAGTCTCCCTGTTAACTAGTGACTCTGTTGTTATAGGTAACTAAATCTCCAGCTATTTCATTTTCCTCGACAGTCGCCTGAATCATTTAAGTCAATTGAAAAAAAAGATACCCCGCCCCAAACGTCACGTTGCCCTTGGTGGTGGCCGGCTCCTTGGCTCCTTGCAGAGCGCAGTGGGGAGCCGGCCAGACTCTGGAGCGCTCTGATGCCAGCCGGGCACCCTCTCCGCGCCCAGCGCCTGGTTGTGCTTCTGTACCTTGTTCTGTTCTGATGAGAAATGGTAACTTCACGTTTTACATTTGATCCTCAGGGGCAAAGCCACACAGCCGCCGCTTTCCCGAAGACGTGGCTCCGCTCCTGCTCTCCAATGGAGGCCAGAGTCACAGCCTTGGACACACCCTGCCAGGACAGGACCCCGGCGGGCCCCGCGCGGAAACAGCAGCCCCTGCGTCCGCACGTGAGGACCGCAGCGGCAGGGAGACCTCCAGGAGACCGGAGCTGCCTCGGTTTTCTGTGGACTTGAAGATGCCTGCGTGCCACCCCAAGCAGGAGGTCCGCGGCTTTCGGGACGCCGTAGACTTCCCTTCGAATGCAGGTCAGGCTTTTCCAGAAGGAGCGGCCCTGCAGCTATCCTCGGAAAGCCCGGCTGGCCACCCCAAAGAGAAGCCCTGCGATCTGCACAGTAAGGAGCATTCTGGGGTCAGGAGGGCGCCGGCCCCGGACCTGATCCCGCTAGACCTGAGCGAGAGGTCGACCCGGGACAACGCCAGCCACAAGGAGCTGGCCTCCTCGCTGCAGGCGGCGCTGGCCGTGTACCCGTGTCCCTACTGCAGCCACAAGACCTACTACCCCGAGGTGCTGTGGATGCACAAGCGGATCTGGCACCGCGTCAGCTGCAGCTCCATGGCCCCCCAGTGGACGCAGCCCAACGGCTACAAGAGCATCAGAAACAACTTGGTTTTCCTCGTCCGGAGCGGACGCACAGGCCCCCCGCCCGCCCTTGGGGGCAAAGACTGCCAGCCTCTGCCCATTGCTAGGTTCACGCGCACCCAGGTGCCAGGTGGGGCGCCAGGGCCCAAAGGCAGCTCCTTGCCTCTGGGTGGAACCACTAAGGCCACCGGCATGCCTAAGAGCCGGGAGGGCCATCCGGGGGGCCCCTGCGCGCTCTGGGCAGCCGGCTCCGAGGGGCCGCGGCAGACCAAACCGGGCCATGGCCCAGAGCAGCACGGTGCCCTGGCCCAGCCGCCTCCGCCCAGGCCGAAGCAGGAGGCCGGCCCCAGACCCGGGCCTGTAGCGGGCGGTGGCTTCAGCAGAAGTGCCACCCCCACACCCACTGTCATTGCCCGGGTGGGCTCGCAGCCTCCGGCCACCAGCAGGCTGGGGGACAAGTATGTCATCGCCCCCGTGGGGGCCGGCCTGGGCCCCCCAAATAAGCACAGTGCCCCGGATCCACCGAAAGCCAAATTGAGCCCTCAACCTCAGGGTCAGCCGCAGGTGAAAGACGACGGGGGCCCCGCTCTACCTCCCCGAGAGCCCCCCTCCAAGGCCGGCCAGGGCTCCAGAGGGAACCCAGCCCCGCAGGCCCAGCCCACCCCACAGGCCGTCAAGCAGGAGCCAGCGGCCGAGGGCCACGAGAAGCGCCTAGACATCCTCAATATCTTTAAGACCTACATTCCAAAGGACTTGGCCACGCTCTGCCAGAGCTGGGGGGCCAGCGGCCCTGCGCCCGAGCACAGAGGTAAGCTGTGCTGTCCCTCCCTTCGCCCCAGCTGTGGCCCCAGCTGGCTCCCCCCGCCCTCCGGCTGGGAGGGCCGCCTGCTGGCAGCGTCTAACCTGTGGCCCTGGGGCTGCCTCCCGGGATGTTCATTTGGAAACAGTTCCACCTCCTCCATGCTGATGTTGACGGGAGCAGGCCCCCTCCATGGCACTCCACCTCTTTGATAGTCTAAGCAAAGTTTCGACAGATGTTCATTGTCCCTTGCTGAGTTTTATTTTTATACGTATACAGTGGAACCTCGGTTCTCAAACTTAATTCGTTCTGGAAGGCTGCTCAAGAAGTGATTTGTTCGAAAACCAAATCATTTCCCCCCCCCCCCCCCATTGGAAATAATGTAAATTAAATCAATCTGTTCCAGACCCCTAAATGATTCCCTGTTTTAACCTTTCTTATTCCGATTACTCTGGAAAATTAGCTTCTGTCATGCTTTGCAATTATTTCTCTTTGAAGCTCTATCACTGTTCTCACAACCTTCCTTTTCCCTTTGCTGCTATCACGAACCTTCTTAGGACCCACAGTGACTTACTGTAGATATTTAATAACAATAATGAGCAGCAACAGAAGCAAAAATACCCTGAAAATATTTCACAGCACACTTTCCCGAGATGCGAATAACGTGAGGTTTAGTGGTAAATTGACTCAACTTGTGCATTCTCTCCTTTGTTTGTAGCTTGAGAGACACGTGACTGATCATACAGGTATTAGCATGAAAGGGTTGTTGGGTCGAGAACCGAAGTTTTGTTCAGCAGCCGAGACATTTTCCCCGTGAACAACTTGGTCGAGAACCGAATTGTTCAAGATGGGAGGCATTCGAGAACCGAGGTTTGACTGTATATAATTAAAAAATATATATGTCTATATACATCAGTGTGCCAGCATTAGTGAGCAAAGCCTCTGTAGACTAGAAATGTACCATCTAAAGTTTGGGGAATGGACTTTTGCCAGTTCTGGAAAAAATATCCCTTAAATGCTTATTTTCTTTCCCGCCAGTCCCTCAGGGTTGACACCTAACAGCAATAACAAGGAATTGCCAGCAGGTTTTCACGTGCCCCATTGGGTATAATGCCCTTGATCGCGAGTTGAAGGTCACGCTCACTGCACACCCAGCACCCTGGGAAATCTGAGTGTCTCCCATGAAAAACCACCCAGACAAACCCACCCCTGTGGAGTCTGTCCCTGAGTTCTCCCCTTGGGCGGTCCTCACCGGCTTTGGACCAAAGTGTCCACCTAGCACCTGCACTTCCTCTTTTTACACCTGCACTTTCTTAAAGCAGATTCCCATTTACTGTGACCTTTGAGAACTGGCCCCTCAACATCCATTAAGCTGGAAGCACTTTGGGGGAAGGGGTTCAGGGTTGGTGAGGTCAGGTCAGCAGAGAGGCACCCCAAATCCACTGTGTGATGGCGCTGGGCAGCCACGTGCATGTCTAAGTTAGTTCCTGCTCTTCTCCTGTGACGTTGGGACCTGCCCAGGTCCACAGGCACCTGAGCCACCTCGGTCTGGCCAGTGATGCATGCCTTTGCTTCACGTTTACCCTTAGAGAAAAAATGGGGTGTTTCTCGACTAGGAGGAAACTAGGGCGCTGCACAGTCTTGGAGACTGTCCGGTGGAGCCCGCATTGCAGGCCGGCCTCGGCCCCCATTCTGAAAAGCACTGAGCCCTGTGGGCCCTGCTCACATCACAATCAGCACTTCCTGTGACCTTTCCCGAGTGGAGCCGACGGCCTGCGCGCCCGGAGATGTCGCGAGGCTTTATGCCGAGTGTTCGTAAGATGCAGTGGGTCCTGGTTAAGGTTCTCGCCCCGTCTCCTGGCAGCGTTTGCACTTTTTCTGGTCTCAGTTCCATTGAGCGAGCCCGACACAGTCGGCCGTAGTTTCTGGTCCTGCAGGTTATTTGCTGTGTAATGGAATAGCAGTACATAGGTCAGACTTTGGGATCTGATACTGGCCTCCGTTCTTTAGATACAGATTTTCTCGGACTCGAAAGTGAGACTCTCTAGACCCAGGTAGCAGGTGAGCGTCGGCGGGTGCCTGTGCTCCTCGTCCCCTCCCGTCCAGTCCTTCCCCTACTGCACCCTCACGGTGAGTGAGCGACACGTTCGCCCCGTGACCGGACCTGCAGTTGAGTGAGTTCAGCCCCGTGGCTGCACGGGTGACACAGACCCACACCCACACCCACACATCACACCCACCCTCGGGTCTCCCGTGCTGCACTGCGGCCTGCTTGTGGCTTTTATTGTTACCCCCCAAAACAGAAGTGCATTTGAAGCCAAGGTTTTAAGAATTTCAGGTGACAGAGGTAGAAATACAAAGGAGCTTGACGTATTTTCCTCTTCCTTAAAATTTTAAAATATAATTGGTCCTAAGGCTTACAAAAAGAAAGAAATTAAGTGTTTATTTTTTAAATGTGAAAAGTGCTCAACCTTCCGTGACGCACAGGTGCTCTCCTGGATTACCCTTCTCACACACACACACACTGACATAGTCAGGACTGAGAGTTTCCCTTCGCTCTTACGGGGGCCGCTCGGGGGAAGGTTTTCAGTGCTTCTCCACTAACAAGTAAGTGCAGTTGTAGCATCAGAGCCTCCTGAGCGTGAGGAGGGACCGAGACCCGCTTCTGCAGACTGCTACCTGAGTAGCCGCCCGGCAAGGAGGGACCCGCCACCCCCGGGTGACCTTTTCCTCTGCTGGGTCCTGGTCTCAACTCAGGGACTGGTGAGAACCCGCTGGAACCCTCCCCATGACAGTGCGCTGCCTCCTGCCTCGACTATCATACTCTCCTGGGGCCCCGCTCCCACCCAAGCACCCCAAGCTGGACAGGTTCCCACAGTCTGACCTGTGTACTTCGCCGATTCCTTTGCCTCCTTTGCAAGTGTGTTTGTTTCGGAAGCCCTCGAGGTGTTTGTTGTGGCAGAAGGCTATCCGGAGCCTGGGTGTGGTCTGACTGAGTGGTGAGAGGTCCCTGCGGTGACCGGAGTGAAAATGTCCTTGTTACGGATGGAGACTGCCTGTTTCTGCAGCTCGGGCAGGGCCGTCATCACAGACACGTCACCCCACGTGCCAGTAACCGCCCCTTCCGAGGTTTGCTGTCCACTGTGGCTGCGCCCGCTCCTCCTCGACCCTGTGGGCAGTGGACCCTTGCATCCTGAGTCTAGGTTCTCTCCTAATTCATCTCGAGTCCAAAGCACCGTTATTCTCTGAGTCTGTGGGCACTCTGGCTCTTACTTTGTCGCCCGGTGCATTCGCTTTATGTCTCCTGGGATGTCACCTGCGAGCGAAGGTCACCCCTTGGTGTGCTGGCCATCGATTACACCTATAGCGTCGCCTAGCAGCCGTGGAAAAGAAATCCTCGGGAGGGAATCTTCCAGAGGAGGAGGAGTGCATTGTTGTGTCTGTGGTGCTGTTGGCGCTGCAGGTGAGATTCTGTGATGCTTTCAGTGATGTTTCCATTCACACAGCGCGTTGCTCTCAGGCGGGGTCTCGAAGACATCAGGTGTTTTCCGAAGGGAAGACAGTTCTCAGAGACCTTTCCCCACACCTTTCAGGTGAACGATGTTTGTGAAGAAATGATAGTCTGGAAGCACTGCCGAAAGAGGAAGGCATGACGAGGAAGTGACGCTGTCCCTTCCCTCGGGCTCGCCGACTCACCCGTTGCGAATGGGAAAAACATGTTCCACGGTGTGGCTGCCAAGTCTGGAAACGTGCCTATAACACGAATGGTTTGTTGATAGGATAGTAATAAAATAACAAATCATCTGTGTTTCCAGACTTGTGGCTAGCCAATGGTATAGAATAGTATGGGTTTTAGAATAAAAAAACTAAAGGCAACGGGAATGGGATAGTGCTGGATAGAATACTATGTAAGGTCTTTCTTATTGGCACTTAAAAACGATCCCTTCTACCAGGGACGCAGTAATACGATGATTTGAAAGACTGTGCTTCCTTGGCCTGAGTCTTTCAGACAAGGGTGAGCATCTGACAAGGGTTAGCGTCCCTGGAAGGCTGGCCAGGCCGCTTCCTCCCCTCTGACTCCACTTTGCACACCTCGGGTTCCTGGGTTAGAGTGTGAGTGCTGTGGCTCACCAGGTGGGCTTCAATTCTAATGAAGTTCATGACCTTTTGATTAACTCAGGATTTTGCAGTAGCTTCGGCATAATATTATTGACCACAAAGGGCAAGGGTCCTTTCTTTAGGAAGTAAAGATAAAAAGCTCTGGCAGAATGCGTAGGGAAGCGCGCGCGCGCGCGTGTGTGTGTGTGCGCGCGCGTATGCGTATGCACGTGTGTACGCATGCTGATGCATCCTTAATTAAGGAAGTAAGAATGGTGAGTAGAGGAGTAGTTTGGATAGGAAGTAGCCAGCTAAGAGGTTTCCTCAGGGAAAAAGTGTTATAATGACTTGTGTTTGAATGTGACTTCAGACACACGTGCCGTGCTGTCTGTCACCATCGTCAGCAGGTGTCTCGTGTAGGCAGGGACTGTGCATTGGAAGCAGTCCGATTGTACCTGGGAAAACGGGACAGCCATGGTGACTGTCAGAGGAGGTTTCCACGGGAGCGGAAAGGAGTGGTGGAAGGGAGTGGGGAACAGAGTGCTTTTGGAGTGAGAGTTTCCTGGACCCAAATGAGGAAGGAAAGGCATTCCTGGACACAAAGCCAGCGGTGCAGCCATGTTCACACGGGATGTGTGTACAGACTCAGTGGAGACGTGGGGGCGGGTGTGCCGGCCCCTGCAGGAGGACCTCGCTCAGAAGGGACAGCCCTCCTGAGCTTTCTCTCCACCGATGCGCTTGGTGAAAACTCTTGGGAAGAGGAGCCGGCAGGTGATAGCTGAAGTTGCTGAGTCATGCTTTTCTTGTGCGTTGCATGGGCACCTTGCCAACATTCGTGAGTGGTTTTCCATTAATGCCAGTGGGATGAGTGTTGGTTAAAATGTGTCTTAGGCTTTTTGCGTTCCTGCACTGAGAACTGGGTGGGCAAGTTCTTAAATTTCTCTAAGGCTCGGTTAATGACTTGTTAACGTGAGAAATCAGACAGGTCTGCCTGCCGGTTCGTGCCTTTCTTTGCTTCTTCTCTCCATCAACGCCACCTGTAACGGATCAACGATGGTGTGTTGTTTTATCTGTGGAGGCATCTGAATTGGGAATCGTGACTTGGGTTCTGCTGATTTGACTAAGAGCCTTTCACACTAAAATGTCACACCTTCAGTCCAAAACAGCTCACTGAGCTTCATTTAAAAATGTGTTGCTTCAGAGGTAGCTCTTTCTAGTGAGCGGTTTCGTGTCTTGTTCCTCCATTGAGTTGAGTTACCATTGAGCTCAGGGAGGTCTCTCTGGAGCCACCCTTCTGTGAAAATTAGCCTTTTCTTCAAGACACCATAACAGGAGAGGTCTTCAGATGAGTGAGCGTATCGGCCTCCCTTTTCCGAGCAAAGCTGACTGCGTTTAGGATCAGAAGGGAACTCGAGGCCAGTGCTTCGGCCCAGGGCCTCATTCCCAGGTGTTCCCTGTGGGCTCCGTGGGGACAGCGTGGGGCACACAGGTATGGGCCCATGGGTGAGGTGTTGATGGCTGGGCCCCTGGCCCGGGGCCTAGCATATCGACCAGGGACGGGCCCCGGCCCTGCTGCCTCCGAGTTCCGGCGCCCGGTCTGGCCCCCCGGTGTCACTCCGATTTGCTTGGTGTGCCGCTGACAGAACCTGAGAAGGCTGGGCGAGCACCCAGCTGCTCGGAGCTGCACACCTGACAGCCGCCGTTTCGGGCTCATCACGGGAGTGAGTTTAATTCGCTGTAATTCATGCTCGCCCGGGGCCCCGCCTGTGCCTGCTCTGTCAGAGGAGCCTCCAGGAAGGTAGCTCCCCTCAGGTCACATCAGACAGACTAATGATGGTTTCCTCTCCCCTCCCCCGTCTGCTCCCCTTGGCCACTGCCACCCAGGGACGCCCCGGACGCAGGCCCGCCAAGGAGACTTCGTCTGCGTGGAGTGCGGGAAGTGCTTCCACCAGCCCAGCCACCTGCGGGCACACATGCGGGCTCACTCGGGTAAGGCTTGCCCTGTCCCTCGCCCCTCTGTCCCTCCATCCCTCCTTGTCCTTGTCCCCGTAGGGTGTGGGTGTCCTCTGCAGGGGTTCATCCTCCACGGTCGTTGACATGCGGACACCGAGGCCCCTGTTGGGGGAGGGTGACGCGTCCCCTTCTGTGATTGTGCGCCAGACTCTCCTGAAACAGATTTTTTCCCTTTGCATCAAGTGCCATGTGGTTTAATTTGAGAGAAGCCTGTTTGCAAATGTTTCGTTTTAATTAGAGAGTAGACTCCTCAGAAATGAATATGCGAACGAGCTGTGCTGCCACCAGCACTCACGGAAATCAAAGCCGCTTTCAGTGTGACAGGTGCTGCCCCCCCCCCCCCCTCCCCCCACTGGCCCTGCGGTGCGGCCGAGCCCCTCCGGAGCCACCCGTGAGGGATGCGGACCCCGGGCTCTTAGGAACGCGCGGCCCCGAGACCATGTCAGGCTGAGAAGCCGTGTGTCCCCCACCGGGAGCGGGAGGCTGGAGGGTCCGTTCTCAGAAGTGTGAAGGATCACACGTAAGCCGGTCTGATGTGAAATGACAGGGGCCAAATGGTAAGTAAGGCAGGAGGAGGGTCCCCTCCCACAGGCTGGTAATTAATGTTGTCAGTGACGGCTTTCTCCAGCAGCCGCGTCTGAATTAAAAAGGGCAGTGGCCCCGGGCAGCGGCATCACAGCCTCTGCAGGAAGTGTGATGGTAAATTGGTATTTTCCAGCCGTGGGCTAGGCGCTGGCGTCTTTGTGGGTGAGAGTGCTTGATCTGTAATGGCCCCGATTACTGCTAACACTCCCCTTGTTCCCACAGTGGTGTTTGAGTCCAACGGCCTCCGAGGTGCTGAAGTCCACACCACCTCTGCGGATGCCCCCAAACAAGTAGGTCTCCGGACGGGCGTGGCGAGGAGGTTTGGGTTGCAGCGAGGTAATGGGAGCATGCGCCGCGGTGTTCTCTCGGGACAGACGTGCGGACACCTTCTGGGCTTGGACGTGGAGCCCAGGCCTGCAGGACAGCCCAGCGCAGGGGACTGGAAACTGGGAGGGTCATTCAGCGGCTCGAGGTCTTGTTGGGGCTGTGGGAACTGGGAGAGACTGGTGGGGCCCGAAACCCTTGACGTTCACACGCTTTTATATGGTTTCTTGAGAAGAAATTATGCTTAGTCTCCTCTCTTAAGACCCATATTTTTGTATTACTCCGTGTCCTCCACATCACACACTCTACCGCAGGGCCGTGGTGTGTAAAAACACCCGTGTCCATGCATATGTGACGTGCTCCTGTGGCTTTTGCATGCAAACCACTCAGTGTCCGCACAGCATGGCGGAAACTCTTGGAACCAGCGGTGATGGACCGTGTGCCTTGCTCTGCAGTGGGGACACACACATCGTCATCGGTGGTCCCCTGTGCCATCCTAGGCTGAGAGCACGTGGTTTCAGAGCTCTCCTTCCTTGTCCGACAGAATGTCACAGCTACCCTGTTCTCCCACCAGCATTTTCTGTGTAACATTCTTGCCTTAGGATGGTCTGAAACTGCAGACGCTACCATTGTGAATGCACAGGGGTGTGTTTGCCATCAGATAAACATCAAGCCCCATCAGGTGGTGAGAGGGAGGAAGGGCGCCCTGCCCCTGCCCCTGCCCCTCCCCGGGCAAACCCAGCCATTGGAGGCATCCTGCTTGTTGACGATGAGGGGGATTGGGATGTCAGAGGGACCGCGGGCATCCTCTAGTCTTCCCACTGGAAGAGAATGGTAACAGGTGACAGGGCCTCACCAGGACCTCCTGTGAATGAGGGACTGACCTGCCCGGGGACTTCCTTTTTCAAATTTATTTCTGCATTTTTAGAATCCCTATTGTTGTTCAAAGCCTGTCTTCCCATGTCATTGACAAAATGCCTTCCCGTTTGTTACCATGTTTTACTAAGTGACTCCTCGCTCTTTAATAAAACTATAGTTTTAGAATGTCAAGCAGTTATTTCACGATGCTGTGACAACTTATGAAATAAATAACGGCTTGCAGAATGCTGAATTAGAAGATTTCCGAGCACATGTGACCTCGGCTCGAAGCACTGTCCTTTTTAACAGAAATCAGCCCCGGTGACAAGAGGCACCGATGCGTCTGTGGGCTGCGTCTCAGCGAGGTCGTGCCATAATTGGAGAATTACATATCGAGATGACACCCGGAGTCAGTCCAGAGGGTTCCTGCGTGCTCAGACGACCCATTAAATCCACCCGAGACATGGCTTTTCGATGCGTGTTTGACAGGGGGGGAGCCCAGGCAGATAGGAATAAAGCAGTGAGTCTCCGGGAACACACGTCCATGTATTTGCTGCCTATTCATTCTGCGGGAGCCTCTTTAAAATGCTTCTGTCGTGGGGGGCAGTAGCTCAGTAAAGCCAACCACCCGGCCTGCGCTTCAGATCATTTCTGTGCTGCTTATAGTTATGCTGGGAATTCTTAGCAGCGTGAGTCACCCTGGACTCTGACGGAGAAAAGGTGCGTTTACATTGTCTCTATAAACTCCGTTCTGCTGTTTTATACTTATTACCCACTAACCTCCCGGTTCCCGCTCACAGTGACGCAGGGAGGCTCTCAGGGGTCAGCTGTCCTCCTCGGGCTCAGGACAGCGGTCGGTCGCTCAGGCCGGTGGCGAGAAGGCGGAGCTGGGTTCACACGCCCCTCCGGTGCGGGCAGCTCGCTGGCTCGGTGCCGCATTGGAGATCCCGGCTCTGAGAGCCCTTCGGGTCCTTGCACATGAAGTAGCTTTTGTTGGTTAATCACTGCATGTTCCGGTTCTTGAGGGAAATTCCATTTTCCTTAACCTACTTTGGAATTGAAGTGCCTGCCAGGATTGAAGTGTCACCCGAGAGGTGGGGTGATGGCACGGTCGGCTCTAACTCCGACCTTCTGCCTGTTAACTTGGCCCGAGTCTGCCATCTATAACATAAGGACCGCAGTGACACCTCCTGCATTCTTACTGTGAAAACCAAAATAGAAAGTGGGCCGTGCCTGGCACACTTCGGTCATAGCTCTTGTCAGTTATTCTAAAAATGAATGGCCGTCCTTACTAACGGGAGGAGACTCGTGGGCAAGGTGAGTCCTCGGGTGCTGCGCGTGTGGGTGAACGGGGACGCACACCTTTCCCCGTGCATGCGGACGAGCTGGGACGCCGCTCCGTGCCCCTGTGCTTTACTTGGTGTCCTCGGCCTGTCCGAACCTGGCGGCGTGCTTGGTCTTGTTTTGTTTTGCAGGCTGTTTGCTAGTTGCCCTTTACGGGGAGGAGATAGTGAAAGATTAGTGTGGGAACAGTGTTGTCAGCTTAGACGTCGTTTCCTTGCGCGGCTCTCTGTTCAGGAGACCACATGTCGGTGGAGACGTCATCGTTACATGTCCACCCAGAGGACAGCTGCCCTTGCCCTGTCAACGCCTGAATCTTCTGTGTTGGATAATTCTAACGCGTCCTCACATACCTGCAGCCCAATGAGACGGTTCCCAGCAGGCGGTCCAGGCACGTGGGCAGAAACTGACTGAAGTCAGTCGGGTCAGAATGAACACGAGCTCCGAGGAGAGGTGAAGCGACTTCCTTTGGATGTGGCTTCGGCTGTGATTTCTATTGTGTACGTCCTCTGGTTAAGCCTCTGCTGTGTTACAAACACGCACGTGGTTTGGGGCTCCCGAAGTGTAGTCATTGCTTCACAACACACTCCTCTGCTGGGCAGCGTGGGCGGGTCACTGAGATGGAAGTTCCGGTTGTGGATTCAGTAGTAGGGCTGCCGGTGGGTGGTTAGTGGGCACACTGTCTGTTCTCTGGGCGTCTCATCCTTTTGCTTTATTGTGAGGGCTTGGGCACTGGAGGTGAGGAGCTGTCTTTATGGCGAAGCATCCATGGCTGTGGGGATAATTCTCCCAGTTCTTGGGCATGAAGCCACTCACTGTTTGTGCTTGTGTTTTGATGATAATTCTGTTCACAAAGGTAGCTAAGAGTCCAAGCACATTTCTAAATGGGGGAGCAGTGTATGCCTGTCGTCACTTTGAAGATGCTTTGGCACATGTCAGGCATGATTAATTTCTAGTAATCACCAATAGCCATCATTAGAAAGAACGAAAAGAACCTTTTTGAAAATAATATGTTGCAAAATGGGTATCATTGTCCTATGATGTTAGAAAAAGACAACAACACCCCAACTAGAAGGGTTTCTTAGTGTTGTGGAGAAATGTTTTTTTCCATTATAACTGGTTGTGAAACATTAGAAATTAAAGTTTAAAACCAAGAAAAAAAATGAACCCTCTCCCCGCAGCCTCCTGGGTTGGGGGTTTACAAGAGCAGACTGATTTTTGCTAAAATGCGAAAACTGGAGTTTTGATTGGTTTAGATTCTTTGCTAAAGTTTAAAGACTATGATTCATATATGATTTCTTATTATTCTAAGTGTTATTTTAAAACAGTCAAGCTGGGGGGATAATTCCATTAATCAAAGTAACAGGAAATGAGAAAACAATGGCCATCTAATTTGTGTCGTTTTCAGCTGTGGATATTATAATGTGGATGACGGGGCTCACGTATGTTGGAGTATTTGGACGTAGGCACAGTCTCTTTTCAGTATCACTGTTGGGTTCTCAGATCCAATTCCAGAATTCAGTTCATTCGTCTTGGCAGTTTTCTTCGTCATAAAACCAAACAAACATCTTGAAACCCACGGTCCATTTTTTCTCTAAGAATGACATACTACAACACGACTGTCATTGGTGAGTCATCCGAGGTGACCCGCAGTGACAGGAGTCCTGCCTGTGTCCGGCTGGTGGGGTCCGGGCCGTGATCAGTAAGGTGCTGCGTGCAGAGTCGTTAGGCAGCCTCACACCACCTCTGCCAATGGGAGCCTCTTCTGAAGGCCGACCGCCCTCTGAGGGCTGAGGGGTCCCTGTGCGTGCGTGCTGTCAGCCCCCGGCGTGAGCACAGACAGGGACCCTTCCCTTCCTTATAAAGACAGAAGGGGAGGAGCAGACCTCATAGAGTTCCAGAAGTCAGCATCCATCCCTAGAACATTAAAATGCCTCAGAGAAAGGTTGTATTTCTTTCAGCGACACTGCAAAGCCCACACACTGCAAGAAAGAAACGCCTGCTTTTCTGAAAGCACTCTTCTTGTTTTCTGATGACTCTTTACAGGAGGGAAAAAACCCCAAAACAATATGTGTGTGCGCTCAAAATACCCTGTGTCCTCTTCGTGCCTGTATTTCTGACGCCTCTGCTCCACAGCTGTGTTTTCCCCTTTGCCTGATTAAGCAGGTGAATTCCATCCATGCCTTAAAACATGTAGGACTTAAACCCTTTAGGACTGCAGTGTTCAATGGTAAAGTGTCAGTTTTAGGAATCAACATGTGAAAATGACTTTTCTCAAACAATGAGATGCTATTTGAACACCTCCCTTCAATTATAGAGAGAAAGGGGCACCTGTGCATCTAGATTTGGGGGCTAAATTTAACAACCCCATCACTCAGGTTATACCTAGGCTCTGCAGCCTTCCTAAACCAAATGTGTGTGGCCCTGGCTGGTGTGGCTCAGTTGGTTGAGCATCGTCCTGTGCACTGAAAGGGTGCCGGTTCCATTCCTGATCAGGGCACATGCCTGGGTTTTGGGTTCGATTCCTGGTCAGGGCACGCGTCGGAGTTGCGGGCTCTGTCCCCAGTCGGAGGCATGCAGGAAGGCAGCCTATCAGTGTTTCTAATCCGTGTCTCTCTCCCTCTCCCTCTCCCTTCCTCTCTCTCTAAAGATCAATAAAAACATTTTTTTAAAATGCATCCCGCTTGTGTGCAGGGAGCTACAGCTGAAGTCAGGGTCTTTGCCGACCCCGCGGGGCTGCTCTGCGGAGGTCATTGTTTATGTTCTTGGGTGTGGGTAAGGAAATCCATAGGAAATGTGCACTTAGAAACCCAAAGGCAGAAATGAGCTGTTCTGTTGTCTCCTTTTCTCATCCAGGGGAGAGACCTTTCTAACCCAGACACCGCCCAGACAGTGCCTCTCAGAAAGGGCACCTAAAGACTCGTCGCCAGCGAACCCCGGTGCCCCGTGACAGCCGTTAGCAGTCCCCTCCCGGATGTCCCAGCAGAGACCCTGACCACCCGCGCGAGGAAGAGTGGCCGCCCCCCGCACCCCGCCACCCCTCACCTTAGACCGCTGTGCTGGCCCGGAAGCTGCAGGGCGAGGCCTCTCCTGGTCGGACGTTGAGGAATAAATAAAGACGCTGAACTCTAGAACTCCATGCAGACGTTCCGAACGCGTATACGTGCTCGTCGACCGTGGCCCCACGTTTCCTGTGATGGACGGTGGCGTTGGCAGGCACAGCGGGAGCGCGCGTCTGTGCTGCTCGCGATGAGTGGAGACACTGGAAAAGAGCTGCTCACGCGTGTGGGACCGAGGGAAGCCGTGTGTGCAGGACTGTGGGGCGATGGCGGGGCTGGGGTTGAGCGGACACAGTGTTACTACTATGGCCTCTCCCGTCTGAGTGGGTATTTATGTGGCGAATGAGACAGGAAGGAGGGGGCGTGCAGGTGCCGTGCGAACCAGGCTGGGAGGGAAGGGGCGGGGGCCAACCCTCCCTGTTCCACCGTCAGGTTAGGTCGCCTCCCCGGGGCGCTTTGCATCCCCATTGCTCCTTTCTTTCCCCCACGCCTGTGCTCAGCGTGTGGGTGGGAACACGGCCATGGGGATGTTTCTGTTCTGCTTCGGGGACAGAGCTAGTTGAACACTAAGAAAAGCAGGCTTCTTTGTTTATTCTCAGGACCTCTTGTAACAGGGCTACATTCTGCAAACTGCTCACGAAGGAAGGCTGCCCGTCGTAACGCCATCCAGGTCTGGACCATTTTGGTCATGCAGGAGAGCCCTGGGAGACTTGGGGGCCCATCACCCTGAGCTGGTGCTCTGGAACCTTCTGCTCTCTCTCCCTGCCCCACCCCAGCAAGTAGGCCTGTTTCTCCCCGGGCCTGGTGCCCTCCGCAGGACGAGCATCCTCGTTCCCAGAGCACGGAGGTCCCCAGGCCCCTGGGTGGGGTGGGCGGCTCTATATACCTCTTCCTCAGTCATGCAAATGCAAGTTTTTGTGGTGGGGTTAAGGCCCCCAACAAAGGATCTGAAATCCTGCAGTGTACGCAGTGAAAATCCTATTCCACAGATACACATGTTTTCTTTTCTTGGTACCGTGACACTCGGGTGATGACGGTAACCTTTCTGAGAGTTTCAGACGTTTGCACATAGGATTTTATGCATTATCAAAAGTTACTGCTGCCTTGAATGAAAATGTTCTGTGAAATTTTTTGCAAAAGCTTTACTAGGTTTTTTTTAATTGTGAAATTTTGTAAAGGCAGGAAGTGGATTAAAATGAGCATGCTAAATATATTTTTCAAAAAAGCAATAATTTTACATGTACAGAAATTATCCTTAACCTTTAATACCGGTGAGAGCGACAGTTTACTTCATACCGTAATGGGTTAGCGCAGTTTTTGTAGAAAATGGGCTTCTGATACAAAGACTTGTTTAAACACACACACACACACACACACACACACACACACACACACACCCTAAAGTGTGTTTTTTTTTTTTGTTCTAATGATTTGTTGAATTATTATATTATTATTATTGTTGTTATTGTTATTAGTTAGTGTTTGGTTCTGGATTCTACTTGTTACTGAATTTAAATTACTTGACGGTTCAGGTTACTTTGCAACACTTGGAAACAATGCAATGTAACTGGCTAGTTTATATATATATATGTATGTGTATATATGTACATATATACACATATATACAACACATATACATATGTATATGTGTGTATGTATATCTAATTTTTTACTTGTTTTTCCTGATATTCTTTCACCAGATATGTACCAGAATGACCTGTCTTGTCGGTGTAATTGGGAATGTCCTTGCAAATACGGTTACGCGACTGTGACTGACCTGTAAAGTTATTTTGAGCAGATACATTATGTTGCAGATACATTCCTCTGTTCACCTTAGAAACCACAATGCCTTTCTGTTGACTTACGTTTGATCATTTCGATAGTTTTCCCAAAGTGATCATTTCTGCATTTTCTGGCTTTTCGTTTCTTGGCTGAAAGTGAAAGATGACAGTTTAGGAACACACAGGGGCTGGTGACGTAGTCCTGGCCTGTTTCTCTGAGTTTTAGTTATTAAAGTCTGTACCCAAAGTGACAGGGAGGCATCGTGTCCCTTCTCACTGTTGGAAAGCAGCACCCAGGAGCCCCGCTGGCGCTCCGAGCTGGGCGTGTCTTCCCCGAGACTCCTCCCTGGGGAGCCTGGCGGGCTGAGGGGTGGTTCCTGGGCGTCGGCAGAGGGTGAAACCGTAGCCAGTGCGAATAACTGTGAGCTGCAAGGAGGCCAGCAATCAGGTTTCTACTTAATGACATAGACGGGAGGGGACCCCCGAGAACGCCACCCTCTGAGACACGCCGTGTCCGGGCCTGACTGTGGTTCCTTCTTCCACTGATCATCAGTATTGTATTGGTTTGTGAATGCCTTCCTGTCAGCCCTGCCGTAGTATTTAATACGATATGTGTTTTCTTATTTATTTAGCCAATGTGTTTTAATTTGCTTTCCTTCGAACGATGATTTCCGTGTGATCTCTCCTGTAAGTCACCTCTGACTGTTCCAGACTTTTCTACTACCTCTACCGATCTGCTGTTTCCTCGATTCTTCACGGGATTTTACAGTGTTGGCATCTAATGTGACTTGGACAATAAAGGGTTTGGTTGTCTACTTGCAGCTTCTCCGTGTGTGTCCCCGGCGCTGCCAGTGGCTCCTGGCGTGGCTGCCGCTCGCTCTGCTTCTCCCGTTCGTGTCTCCTACCCGTTGTCGCCTTCCGATCACACACAGATGATGAGCCGACAGAGATCTTTCAGGTTACTCACTCGTACTCCTTAATTGGAAGAATGAACATTTCAGTTGTCTGGAGAATCAGCTTTTGGGCAGGTCCACTGCTCGGTCGGTCACTTTTCCGCCTGCTTCCCGGGCGTGCGTAGAGCAATCTTAGGTGGACAGCTTCCACCTTGGTCAAGACACAACACACATTTTCAGGCCCACTGGGTTTTGCCGTTCTGGTTTTGGAAAGCATTAAGTGCTTTAAGGGGTCCCCCCAAGAGTTATTTATTTTTTTGAACCAAGAGAGACACTGGCTTCTTGAGAAGAAGGTTTTCACAGAGATTGCACTGGGAATCCACCCGTGGCCACCTGGTGAGAGAAGGACGGTGGATCTTGCCCAGTCTGGCCGCTCTGGGCCTCCGGCGTCCCACAGACAGCTATGCAAAGGCAGGTGGGCCTAGTGACTCGGCACCCCTGCGGGGGGACTGTTGGGTGCCGCAGGGAGCAGGTTGCACCTCCCTCGGGTGCCGGCCGGCTCTGGGAGCCTCCCTCCTTGCAACCGAGAGAGAGTGTGGCTCGGAGGATGCGTGTGAGCTGCATCACAGAGGGGACGGCAGCCTGTCCGAGCACTTCCCGCACTTTCACAGGCACATTCCTTCCTGAACACGAAGCCCCGCCCCCTCCCCCTGCCCCCACCGCAGAGGTTTCAGGAGGGTGCCCAGGAGAGGGACCTTGTCTTTGTACCAGTGTACCTTGCCCTCTGGAGGTGTCTACCCTGTAGGGGAGCGCACGTGCCGCTTTGCTGATTTTGCCTTTGCTGAGTTCTGATGGCAGAGCATTGAACTCTCTGAGCAAAGAAAGGAAACAGCCACAGGCCAGGGCTTCCGGGGAGGGTTCCCGCACACCCAGAGCCCCGCGTGCCCGTGGGCAGTGACGGGGAGAATGTTCATTCTTCATCCATCTTGCTAATGATACTTTGAGGCAGTAAAATGCAAAAGACCATAGAATTTGTATTTCTTTTTTTTAAATACAGTTTATAACATTATATTTTGTACTCTTTATATTAGAATTTGTAACTAGATTGATGTATTTAACTATTTCTGAGAAAAAAAAAAGTTCAATGTTTCAGTTGTGTGATAAAATATTTAGATAAAACGATATTCTATTGGAATTTGAAATCAATAAAAACATCTTGGAGTTCTTGAGACTTGTTAGACCTTTTTCCCCTAATTTAGGAGGTGGCTGAAACCCTCTGTGGTTTTGTTGTTGTTGTTGTTGTTGGCTGAACACGAACTGAAGGGATAGTGGTCTTCCTTCAGGCAGACGCCTTTGCAGGAGATGCACAGACTAGTTCATCGAGAAGGAAGCCAAGGTGGCCGGAGCACTTTCTTCACGTCTTCTGTGGACTCCAGGATAGACACACTTAAACACATTTTTTGGAGGGTGACTCTGTGCTTCTCATTTCCCCCAGGCCATCTCTTATTCCCCACAGGAAGCCCGCACACTGCTCTTACACTGACTCCGAGGAAAAAGTACCAAAACCTTGGAGCGGGGCTGGGCTGGGGTTGCCAGGTTTCTCTGAGTAGAGAGCAGAAACAGGACTGGAGGCCTCAGGTGAACTAACAATTTTAATTTAAATAAGATGCATTTAAAAGGTATTAACTCTTGTCTCAACTGGCAGAGAAAAGAAGGGTGAAGGTAAGTACTGGGCCGTGGTTTTCACGGTGTTCCGGGAAGGAAGCGGAGGGCTTGGTGTGCAGCTGCAGCCAGGCCTGTGCCTCAGTCTGCTCCTGCGCTGGTCGGTGCACTGAGCTCACCCTCCACGCTCCGAAGGCCTGCCGCTCGTGGGAACCGCAGAACCAGCTGTCCTTGTCGGGAGTGAGGCTACTGCTCCTGGGACTGAGAGCCTCTCCCCCAAGGAGGAAGTGGGGACACCACGCCCTTCATCTGAAACCCTGATGGCATGTGGGTGACAAAACAGAATCCCTGCCCAAATCGCCACGTGTCACCTGACATGCGTAATTGCTCTCAGGTGACGTGGGCCGGTGATGGTTGTGTGTTCAAGCCCCAGCAGGCACCTCCTCCAGTCCCTGGGGTCCTACAAGCACCATGCCCCTCCTCCAAGAAAGCAGCTTTCCTTCCTCTCTGTGCCCCCTGTGAGCACCGATGCCCGGCCAGGCGCTGAGGGCCCCTGGCTGCTGGGAATTAGGAGGAGGCGGCGCTGAGAGCTCCCTGTGTCTGGGGTGTCAGGGAAGATGCTGGATGCAAGCGCGGGGCGTGGCCATGGCCTGGTGCACACAAACCTCAGACCTGCACGTGAGTCAGTCCACACGGCCCTGCCTTTCCCCTCCGCTGTCTTGTGGGACAACAACAGTGGCATTTCTCATCGGTTCTAATGTGTTCACTCCATCTTACCTTTCTAAAAGGTGGCTTGTTATTCAAGAGATGAGCACAGTCATTGAAAGAAAAGGTGATGTGCCCTGGCCTCTGCCTGTGTGAGGAGTCCCTGTCCCTCCCCCACGCTCAGCGGGTGCCAGGCCGAGCATGCTCTTGGGTTGGGGATCCCCTGCGGGAACCTGGAGGGTAGGATAGTCACACAGCCCTCCACTCAGTGTCCTTGACCTGAAGAGTTAAGGCGGAGTGAAATGAGGATTTTGGGGAGAAGGCTCTCTGCTGTCCCCCTTTTTTCAAGAGAAGAAGATATTACGGAGAGGCTCCTCCAAGCCGTCTCTTCATGGCGGGGTCTGCCAAGAGTCAGGCATCGGAACAATCCCCTGGCTTGGGAGCCAACAGTTTCAGCTTTTATTTAAAAAAATTATTTAAGAGAGAGGAAGGGAGAGGAAGGAGAGAGAGAGAGAGAGAGAGAGAGAGAGAGAGAGAGAGAGAGAGAAACAATGATTTGTTGTTCCACATATTTATGCATTCATTGGTTTTATGTATGTGCCCTGACCGGGCAATGAACCCGAAACCTTGGTGTATGGGGATGACACTCTAACCAACTACCTGGCCAGGGAAGTTCCAGCTTTTAAAGGGCCAGAGGACTCTCACTTTTTTTGTACCCAGGCTTGTTAATATTCAGGTCGCAACAATGATGCCCATTTCTCTCTTTGCCTCACCATCTCCTATGTCCCGTTCTGCCTGGCCCTGGAATTACATTGAAAGAGGGGCCAGAACAAACGAGAATGTTTCTAGGACAGGGAGCCATGGATGGAAAGGGGGTCCTTTTAGGGAAGAGAGGCCCCACACGGGTCAGGCGAGCAGCTGTGGGTGTTTGCAGGTCTACCAGAAGAAGCAGCAGGTGGAAACTTGTGGAGGTTTTGTGTCAGAACTGTGGCTGGTGGGTGGAAGGCACAGCTGCCTTGGGCTTAACACACAGAATTAGTGAGGACCAGGCCAGGCAACAATGGGAGGAGCTGCCCGGCTCCCTGCCCCTGGGGAGGCCCACAGAAGCTCAAGTTCATTTTAGAGGAAATCGGTATCAGGGTCCTTGCCCATGGGGGCCATTAGGAACCAGAGGAGCATGCAGGTCCCATCTGATCAAAGATTTCAGGCTTCTCTGAATTGTAGAAATTTGGGTATTTGCAGAAAGTTTCTGATATTATTCATTCATTCAACAAGTTCTGGGTGCCCGCCATTGCTGAGTATGACCCTGGGTCCTGGGATAGAAAGGGGACAGACTTCCGGAACCTGTTCTTGGTGCTCTCACCGTGGAGGAGCAAGGCAGACATCACAGTGAATGCATCAGATGGATGCGGGCTGCAGGAATGTGGCTGGAGGAGGGGGTCGCATCCACTGGGGAGAGAGGTGAGGGGTGCAATGATATCACCCAAGTGCCCAGCGTCACCAAGACCAGGTGCCACCTGCCTGAACCTTTTGAAACACTTTTATTTTATAAAATGATTTGGGTAAATACTTGCAATTAAAATAAAATTTGTACCTGATAGTAAACCTTGGTTGGCTTAGGTATTCTATAAGATCTTGATTTGGGTGAGAAAACTGACATGTGCATTTCAGTGAGAAAAGCCTGAGGAAATGTATTTTGGGAAATCTCCGGGGCACATTTGGAACATATTTTGAGTTGTCACATCTGACAGAAGAAAGGGACCGAGATCATGATCAATTATTCCTTGATGACACTAACTCAAAGTGAGGCTTCAGGCAGAGAGGCCAACAGCGTGTATCAACGGGCAAGATAGCGTGAGAAAGCCCCGCATTCGCCCCGTGGCTACATTGTGGAGAGGTGTGTGCACCTGCCTGAGCTGTGGTGTGCCCTGTCCTCAGAGAGCCAGAGATAAGCCAGAGGGGAGAGCCCGGGGGTCAGGGGGAACCTTTTAGTTAAGGCAGACAAGAAGGGCATGGTCATACAGAGGATTTGTACAGTGTCTTACTCGTGTTTCTTTTACATTTTAAAAAATTGCTTTCAGAGACGAAGGGAGAGGAAGAGAGAGAATCATTAATGATGAGAAAGAATCATAGATCAGCTGCTTCCTGCACGCCCTCTACTGGGGACCGAGCCCACAACCCTGGCATATGCCCTTGACCAGAATCAAATCCGGGACCCTTCAGTCTGCAGGCCGATGCTCTATCCACTGAGCCAAACCCACTAGGGTGAAGTGTCTTACTCTAGATCCAGTCTTGAGAGGTGAATTCAGAACAACCACAGGAAGCTAAGGACTGCCTGGGTGCCAGCAACAGGGGTAGAGGTTCTCAGCCGATTTATCTCTCACGTCTCACAGCACTCTTCAAAGGAGGCTTATTAACTCATATCACAGGTGAAAAGAATAGCAGGTGAGGGCAGGGCAGCTCACCCAAAGGGACACAGCCAGTAACTTGCAGACACACCCCTGGAGTTGAGGGTGATGGGCTCACTCGCACCCCCCGCCCCCCGCCCCGCTCTTGTTCTGCTTTGAGACAGGGCTGGCAGGTCAGTAGTGACGGTGGTCTCTGGGTGACACGTTACGCTTCCAGAATGCCTGGACATCCATTACCCTGTGGATCACAGCAGAGGCCTGCGGGGTGAGGGGGGTGGGCGATGCCGCCCCTGTTCAGGAGACCAGCAGGGACCACCACTGTGTCAGAAGGAGACGACTGGGGCTTCTGAGCCCTATGTCAGAGGGATCAACATTTCGCCTGGCTGACCTCCTGTAAGTTAGGAACTAACATACTGATCGGGATTCCTGAGGACCTGGGTATGAGTTCCAGGCGTGTCGCAACCTGAACACATGGGTCCCTGAGCCAGTTTCCCCAGATTCCTTCTCTGTTTGGAACTTTCTTTCACGCTCGAGACATCCTCGCCCCCAAAACACCACCATGGACACACCTTCCTTGGGTCCTCTGATGCCTCCCATCAGTGTGTCCCATCCTGTGGTTCAAAGTCAACCTGCCTGAAAAAGTGGTCCACCATTGCTTTCTCCCTCCCCAGTCAGCTTGGCAGGCCACCGCCTACTTCATGGAAATGTCTCGTGTTAAGATTAGCAAGGACCTGTAGTTGAATATCGTTGTTATTTTTTCCTCTTATTCTACATTTTATTATAACTTTTTTCTATGGAAAATCACACACACACACACACACACACACACACACACACACACACTCTTCATCCAGATTCAACAATTCCAGTTTGCCACATTTGTTGTTTCTTTCACTTTGTTGTTACTTTCACTTTGTTGTTATGATGGTTTTGAGTTGGAATATTTTAAGTAATCCCAGACATGACATTTCAATGTAAATACTTCAATGTGCAATCCCTGAGTGTTATATATATTTAAAAACGTAACAGGCATGTAGCATTCCTTACGTTTCTTGATCCTCCAATGGTAAGCAAGAAAACAAGGAAAAATCTAGAAGTTGCATACCTGCCATGAAATATACATTGAGGTTTTGTCTAGCAATTAAGTTCGTTTTGAAGTTAGACAGTTACAAAACTTGAAGGTTGGAAACCCCCCGAGAGACCACGCCCTCCAACATTCTCCTTTATACGGAGGGAAACTACGGTCTAGAGAGGTCCGCGACCCTTCCACAGGCCACAAGTACTTGGTGACTGTCTGCAGCTTTGCTGTGTTTTCATAATATTACCCGGTCAGTGTTACATCTGTCTTTCAGGTTTTGTACTTTGGGCATCTTTGCCGTTTCTAGTGCATTCTCTTCACCTTTTCCCTCAGTTGCACACTCTTCATTTTTCTCAGTTCACTCCAACTTCCCCCAAATTATCCCTGGGTTTCTTTCCTAAGGAAATATGAAACACGCTGACCCTAGATTCTTGTTAAAGCTTCTGTGTGTGTCTGGCCCCTGACAAAGTCAGAAGGAAAGTCCTAAGATTGTCCCCTGAAGTGTAGACACGACCAGGAGTGCACAGTCCACAGGGGCGTGCAGTCTTTGGCACGGGACAGGGGCTGGCATTCCTCCCTCCTGGACGTGAGGCCCCAAAGCTCACCCTCATATTTCACACCACGGTTTCTCTTCTGTTCATTCCCTCTTACTCCCCAATAACGTGCAAGATCTGGCCACACAGCGGTGGCCCCAGAACGCCCACTGCAGGAAGCAGCCTGGAGGTGAAGGACCCAGCCTACCTCCTGGGCTCTGATGAGCTTTGTCCCTGATTTCTCCTCCAGAATCTTCCCATCCTGAACTTGCTCTCTGCCGCCACTAGATGGCAGACAGTGGCCAGACGTGAATGCAGAGTGACTCCAATTTTGAATTCACTCACCTCATTCATTACTTTTGTCAGTAAACATGTATTGAGCACCTGCTGCATGCCGGGCAGTGCGGGCTTGCTTGCAGCCGGGGGCTACCAAGGTAAAGACATGGGGAGGCGTGGGAGGGGTGTGGAGTCCTTGGCACGGGACAGGGGATGGCATTCCTCCCTCCCTGGACATGACCCACACAGCGGTGGGGAGCAGGCTTGCTGGGTTCAGGCCAGGGGCCCCATCTTCAAACACAGTTACATTGAGGATTATAGCTTCAAGCTACAGATTTGGGGGGGACACAATCCAGTCCATAATGATGAGTATCACCCTGAGAGGAGGCTAGGGAGCCTGGGAGGGACAGACACTGGAAGAGGAGAGGGTGGCCCTGCTGAGACATGGCCCAGGGACAGTGTGAGGGGAAATGAAGGCAGACAGAGGCACTGCCTTCCCTTGGCCTGAGGTTTGCTCTCTGAAGACCAGCTGTGACAAAAGCTGGGCCCAGCAGGTCCAGGCCAGGAGGCAGTGCTCCAGGCCTCCCATCCCCGGATTTGAATGACAGCCTGCAGGGGGCTGGGTTAGTTAGCATCCCCTCCACTAGGTGCAGAGTTGGTGTTGGCTTGACAGGAGCCAGGGAACAGAGGGGGCAACTGACAGGCTTGTCTTGAGGCTTTAGGGCTCATCCTATCATAGTCACTCTTGAAATGTTTCATGGGGAATGTGTGAGTTCATGAATTGCCCTAATGGAGGGGAGATGAGAATTGACTGTTGTGAATCCGATCTCCAGCACCAGGCAGGAGTGTGAGGTCCCAGCTTGTCTGCTCTTCCTGCAGGGCCAAGAGCGTGTGGCACATGAACTCAGCTCCTTCCTGATGGGCCTGCCACTCAGCTCTGGTCAGCGACCTGGGACCAGGCGGGGCAGACTAGGTGAGAGATTATGAGTCTCTCAGAACTTGGCCAAGGTAAGGCAGGAAGGACAGTTGACATCCCAGGGCCACAGTCCCAGACACGTGGTGGAAGGTCCAGGGGGCAGGACACAGCCCCCTCCTCTGAACAAGCCCATTCATCTGTTGTGAATGACGCCAGACAACCGTAGGTTTTCTCCACTTTATTACATAATGGGAAGATTCTGGAAAACAGCTAGCTCTTGAAGAACAAGTCAAATGTAGGTGAGTAAGCTATAAGGGCTTCCTAGATTTCCAAATTTAAGTATTTTTTTCTAGATAAAAGCTTGACAGTGACTCCATCTACAAATACAATTAATTTCATTTGTTCTAGAAATAGTGCTCATTTTGGGAAAGACAGATACTATTTTTGGTTATCACTTGAAAATATTGCTGAAGCCCCATTAAATCCTGTATTTTTCTCTATTCTGGTAAAAAAATATGCAACATCATAGATGTCTTGGGAAGCGGGCTATGTGCTGTGGTGGATAAAATATTATCCTTGACAAGACATTTGTGCCTCTTGGACCATCTTTTCTTAGATCTTTGCTCAGTTTGTTCTCTCACTGCATTCAGCTCTCAGCTCAAATGCCTGTCCTCTGAGGGGCCTCCCCACACTGTCTTATCTAAAATGGAGCCATCTCTCATTCTCTAGTATATCCCTAGTCACTCACCTGCTCTGTTTTTCTCCATAGTGCTTACACTATATATCATATATGTATATATATATATGCATGCATATGTGTATATGCATACATTTATTGTTTATTGCATTTGTTTTCCACTAGGGTGACTATATCTTTTTATTTTTCATGGATCTGCAAATTTATTAGAGTAGGTTTGTTCTTCTTTCTTTTTCTCTAAATTATCTCCTCTATCACCATCTTCTCCAGAGGCAGGGATTCTGTCCAGGAGGGGGTAAGGCCCTTATAATATCACTATCACTATCATCACCATCACCATCACCATCTCCACCATCACCATCACCATCACCACCACCATCACCATCATCACCACCACCAGCATCTTCTTCACCATCATCACCACCATTACCATCATCACCACCATCACTATCACCATCATCACCACCACCACCACCATCATCACCACCACCACCAGTACTACGACCACCATCATCATCACCACCTCCATCTCCATCACCACCATCACCATCTCTATCACCATTACCATCACCATCATCACCACCACCATCACCATTGTCCTAGTGGCAAACAATTTGAGGACAAAACACCTTGCTCTTGGCCCTTTGCTGGCTCATCCAAAGGGAAACTTCCAAGTGGAATCTTCTCTGACTTCCAGCCCCTGTCTCCATCCCATAAATGTCACCTTAGTGCTCTATAATGGAGAAGGAAAGAAAAGAAAATATGGGAAAGAAAAGGAGCCTTGCTTTCTGTTATTGCTCACACCAAGAGTTTCACCCTAATGTAGGAGGACCCATGGCACTGGCTGAACAACCCAGGTGTTGGTTACGGGCAGGCCAGTGGAACTTCCAGAGGGTGAAGTTTCATTAAGGGGAGGATCTCCAGAGCTTTCCATCTTCCAATGTCATGGCACATGGGCATTCATGTGGACACATGGAAATGAAGCAACTACACTGAGCGTTTTCTGGCACTCACTACATGCTCTTCACTAAGCTCTCACCTGGATTGTTGCAAGGCCTCCGGGAGGTGCGGCAGGGAAATATTCCTATCTGTTTTATGGCTTTGGAAACTGGACACGTGGGGAGGGGGGCTTTGCTGACACAGCCCCTTGACCAGGAACAGGGCTGGCAGGTTCCCTTGTTCTCTTCGCCCACGTTTCTGCTCTGATATCACCTTTAAACCTCAGCTATGCCACTTTCCCGATGGATTGGCAGGTGCTGTTGGTTCTAGGGACCCATGCATAGCCAGCACCCAAGACTCAGTGAAGAGGGTGACTCATTGTCTGCACACCTCACTCAGGAAATGGACATGTTATGTGTGTGTGCATAGTTTGACATTCACATCCATGTCTTCCACTCTCCACTGATAGGGAAGGAAACTGACTAAATGCTATGGGTGATGTGTATGACTCTTTTGAGACAGTGTGTCCTTGTGAAGCATTCACCTGAACTCAACCTGAAATAACCAAAAAAGAAAGTGTATAGCTGAAGCCATTGGTGCAGCCCGCTGACCTTGGGGTGGAAACCATGTGTGTCCTTCACATGTTGTCATACGTTGTCTGTTTTTCTCCCACGGGAGAGTGATTTGGTGTGATGATTGGAGTAGGACATCTCTCTGGAACTGGGCTAATGCTTTTAGGGGTCGGGACTGTCAGCTAACACACACAGGAACATACAAGTGGTGCAGAGAGCAACACAAAGAAAGGCATCATCCCCACGAGGGGATCTAGGCCAGAGCTGCCACCCCAGGTCTGCAGTGGGCGGGCAGGCTCGAGAGGAGTTCCCCGGGAAGAAGCCCATGTCACTGTTACAGAGTTCAACCCTTTTCTCTCTTGAAAAATGATCCTTTTATAGGTTTGTCTTGGCAGCAACACTCAAACTGTGCAAGTGATTTTGGAAAAAAAGAAAAAGTGGGCATTTCCAGTAATCTGGTTCGGAGAAGCGAGATGACACCCGGCTGCTTTCAATTGACTCAACTTCACCATAGAAATGAGGTTAATGAAAGAAAGACTTTCACATGGGGAGATGTCATCGAAATGGCCTTAATATTGATGAGGTATAAGAGTGATGAGAGGAAGCGCGCCAGGCAGCCGAGTTCTCGGCGCGGAGCCGCTGTCACCAGCCCCCGCCCGCGTGGCCGGAACCTCTGCTTGTCCTCACCTGCTACGTCAGGGTTCCCAGGAGAGGAACACCTCACACTGGGGAGGGGCCCCATCCTGGAGCACCATGCCAGCCCCGGGGAAGTCACTGAGTGTCCCTGAGTGGATAAAGCACCTGGCATCACTTACCCAAGCGTCTCCATTGCCCCGCCAGCAACAGCCTAATCGTGGACCCTTGTGTGGTGGTTTTGGCGTCTCACACCCATGTTTACTTTAAAGCCACGTCGCCATGGTGCATGCTAGCCTGTCTAATGAATTACTGTGGTACAGGCGGTGGCCTAGTTGTAGACTGAGTAACACTGTTCTTTTAAATGAATTGGTGGGAAAGAAACAACAGGAGAGTGTTCTGTGTTCTGTGTCTCTAGCTAACGATGGACAGTCCAACCCTCACAATGTGCCTCTGGAAGTGGAGCATCTCTGCATCCCCATGGCTGCTTTGGCACCGTGTTTCCTGTGACGTTTGGAAACAGAGAAGGAGGCTGTGGCCACGGCTGGCACTGAACATTGGAAACACATGAACAGGCTGGTCACCAATGGAAGGAAGGAAGCCGGTCCACAGCCACAGCCACAGCCACTTTTCTCCCTCTGGCCTCCTCTGCTCTGAGTTTGGGGGTTTCCTTAGTGTTTTTCTTCTTCTTTTTCAGTTTGCACTAGTGTCTTTATTTTTATTCCAAATGACTTCCCTTTAATATTAGACTGAACATGTTAGTTTTAAAAAAATTAATAAAGAAAAGTTAAGCAAAAAGAAAAGTAATAGTCTGAATCTGTAATCCCACCTTGAAGGGGTAACTGTGAGCATTTCAGGACTCTAACCCCAAAGGGCTTTTATATGTGACATGATACTAAGCTAACAGGATGTGTTATATCCTCTAAAAGGGTTATATTTGGCACACGGTTTTATACTGTTTTTAAATCTATTGTGTGAGCGTCTTCCATGCCAATCCATGCTCACCTGCAATGCCTGCGTAGTGCTGCAGAGCCTTCTGTGTGTGGGTGTGTCATTTACTTAACCCGCTCTGTTAGGGTGGGCCTAGAGGTTATTTTCCATTTAAAAATAATATGGTTTATATTTCACCCCTTCTTCGGGCTGTACCTGAATTTGAAACCGTCACCCTTTAAAAGGCTGTTGAGACCCTGAGGAAGGGTCTGTTCATCAGCCTCTGCTCTGGTTGAGTGTGGTGGCCCCATTTGCCCACTAAATGTCTCCCCAAACATTTCATGCATTTCCTTTTAAAGCAGGTCCCCTTTTTTGGGTTAACCCTCATCTGAGGATATTTTTTCCATCGATTTTTTAGAGAGAGTGGAAAGGAGGGAGGAGAGAGAGAGAGAGAAAAAGAGAGAGAGAGAGAGAGAGAGAGAGAGAGAGAGAGAAACATCAATATGAGAGAGACACATCGATTGATTGGTTGCCTCCTGCATTCACCCGACCAGGGCTGGGGGGATCAAAACTTCAACCCAGGTATGTACCCTTGACTGGGAATTGAACTTGGGACCCTTTGGTGTGTGGCTGATGCTCTAACCACTGAGCAATGCCAGCCAGAGCAGAGCAGGCCCCTTCTTTTAAATTTTGTTTTTAGTGATGATGTCACTTATTGTCTATTTGCTGTTCTGGTTTTGGGCCCATTCTCTCATCTCTGGTTAAAAACAAGGAGGTAACAGTTTGGAATGTAAACGAATCTGTGCGTTTTAGTGACCTTGAATGAGCCGAGCCCAGCCCAGGAGCCCTCGAATGATCTTTCCATATCTCTGTCGCACCTTGGATCTGGGTAACCAAGGAGCAAGGAGCACATGGTCCTGTCTGCCGTCTCCTACCCTTCCACCCATCACAGAGCCTTTCATTGTGCTCGGTGAAGTGTTCGTCAGTTCCTGCAAGTTTCCACTGTTTTCTCCAGGTATCAAATGCTGATGGTGCTGGCAATGTGAGCCTCTACCCCCTAATTTGTTTAGCGTTCTCTGCAATAGATTTCATTGAAAAAAAAAAAAAGGTTTATTTGTTTTGACAAGCCCATGTGCCACCATCATGTTGTGCCATGTCATAATATAAAATAGTCCCTGCAATTAGCTCAGTGGTACTATGACTTGGAAAATGACTGCTTTATAATTTTTGACAATTTGAAATTCAACCAAAGTGCTCCCTACCAACACCCTCGTTTATGAGATGATGTTTTTTTAGTTTCAATAGGGCAGGAGCCAAGATAAACCTCCGTCTCTACCCATCACCAGCAGCAACGTAGAGAGCACCCCTGGCAGGGGTTGGACACAGAACGTCCTCAGAAAGGATGGTGGGGTGGAAGGAGACTGCCCTGCTCAGCGTTCTGATGCCTTATCTGGCGCTACTTCCCGAGAGGGACACCGGGTACCAGCTGTTGAAGTCCTGCCTCTTCCGTCTCTCAGCCCAGATTTGGACTTAGGTCTGAAGTATATACTTACAAGGATTTCTAGTAATTCCTTCGAGAATAGTAATTATTTTGTGTATTTCTTGACATTTCTGGTGCCATTTTAGCAATCAGATGTTTTAAGAAAAAAAAAAAAGTTAAGTTATGGGATAAAGATATAGGCAATGGCACATCTTCTCTCTTTTCTAACACTCGCCCAGGACTTTTGGAGGATGCATGTGTTAACTTTGCAAACATAAATCACCTGCATCGGGAAGGAGCGGGAACAGCAACACGATTCTGCATTTGCTCTCAACGCCACGGAAACGCCGTGCTCTGTCAGACCACTAGGAGGCTTGCTTCACGTCTTTGTGATTGTTAAGTAAAAACAGAGAGCATGTATTGTCTGTGTTCGGTAACATGTCTTCCTCACTTAACATGCTTTGTAAATAATAGCATTAACAATAGAGCAGCTGCATTGTGAAATGTCTTCTGACCGTTTCTCTCCCACCGAGTTCGAAGCTGGCTTTTCCTCCTTCCTCCCCCATCTTGCTTTATTTTGGTGGCATTTCAATGACTTATTTTAGTCTAAACCCTATTGTGTTCTTCATAAGACACATCTTCTTTATATCTACCAACAACCTAGGCAGCATGACTGTATTGTTTGCACTTTGGAGATTTGGAGATATTAACATCTCCACTCTGAGGCTGAGAGAGGTTAACTTATCAGATGTCACCCAATTAAGAAGTGGCAGAACCGGGATTTGAACTCGGGTCTGTCTGGCCCCGGCGTCTGCTGTTCTAACACGCTGGGTACATCAGATTCCACAACTGGAACAGCTGGACAGTTACAGATCAGATCTCAGGCAATGCGAATACTGCGATCGAGAAAAGCCCTTGCTAATAGATGCAGCCACAGAAGCCTTGCCCTCCTTGCCACTCATTTTGCCGGCAAGTTCAACGAGCACCCACCACATGCCAGTCCTTGTGTTGGGGACAGGGTGTCAGGCACATGTAGGTAGGGGTGGCCCCATCCCTTCATTAAGAGGCTGAATACACAAAGAGAAGAAAGATGTTTTTCTGACTCAGGGAGCCAAGGCTGCAGGTGGACAAACGGGCTTGCAATTAGTACAGGTTGGGACGTGTGGATGGGAGGGTAGGAGGTGGTGGGTCACTAGAATCAGCAAACCTCTCCAGGAAGTCTCCCCCAGAAAGGCTAACTGGGCAGGGGTGTGCAAGGGTGAGGGGTGAGCAAGGGTCAGCCATGGCGAAGGGGGGCAGGCGGTGCCCCCCTCCCTCCAACTAGTCTGCGGTTGTAAGAACACCACAGGCCCCCGCGGGAGCCCAGCAGTCCAGTGAGGTGAGTCCAAGCTTCTGATGAAGCAGGTTTTGAAAATCACAAGCTGTGGAGAGCGGCTACAGTGTTTGGACAGGGTCAAGCCTCGGACTAATGAGAAGGCACAGTCCTCTCATGGCAAAGCCACGTGCAAGTCCCAGCTTGGAGGGCAAAGCCCTCCCAGCACAATGATAGCCAGAGGTCCAAACCTGTAGCCCCATGTGGCTAAGTGACATGGGCTGCGGGAGGTGCAGCAAGTAAACAAAGCTTGATCAGGTGCATGTAATTGAGTAGATTCGAAACCCACGAGAATGCTGTAAACAGCTTGACCACGCCCTTACTTTGCCTCGTGGAATCTGGCTGTAAAATAAGGACTTGGCTTGCAGGCAGTGTCGCTGTCTCTCCATCAGAGAAGCAGTGTCCCACCAAGACCCAGCTTTCACTCTTTTCTAAATCCTTCACACACACCTCCCCCCTCTCCTGCCTCCCGGTTCACCCTCGGCCGTGCTGGCGCTGCACAATAAGCCAGTGCACAAATGTCAAATTGTTTCCCCTCGTCATTACTCAGTGTTGCCATTTGAAAGCTTCAATAGTTGAATTTTGAGTAGACCGTACACCCAAGAAGTTAGTCTAACAGTTCAAGCCTTTAGAAAATATCCATCAAAGATTTTGAGCAAAGCTCTGACTTCTAACATCTTTTTTTTCTCTTTGTTTGGTAGGTTGTTTTCTGTAAAGAAGGAACAGCTGTAAATAAACTCTTCTTCAAGCCCAAATACATCTTGGTAGCCTGGTCAGCCCACTGGGGTCAGTATAGGAACCCGTGGCTGGACCTGTGTTGATTACCTTTATCTCACACGGGTGAGGGAGGAGATCCCATACCAAGGATACTTTACAATGTAGAACATAAATTCGTACAAACTTCCAAATAATCTCCAAATCAAACTGCTCTGACAGTTTTGCTGCACTTCTGTCCGATGTCACGGCCGCGTGGCGCGGCTCCCTGAGGTGGGCGGAGAGCGCTGAGCACAGAGTGCGGATCAGGAAAGGATTGTCCTCTTCCCTCGACTGGAGGCAGAACTTCCTCTGATTTTCACTGTAGTTTTTTTTGTATTTAATAAACAGGAACTTGACAAAGCACTACAGTATAATCATCTCATAATACCCATTTCACCCCATAAAATTATTATATGCAGTCTGAAAATGTTGAATATGTCACTATTAGAAGAGAGGAACATAAAACTCAGTGTATAATATTAAACCTCACAACGTGACACAATGTGATCAATCACACTCCTGGCGATATTAAACTTTCCTCGTTTTTCTTTAATTTTGCGTTTTTAGTGTAACGGAATGAGATGAAAGCAGCAGGCTTTTGTTCACAATCTCCTGGCCGAGAGTGGCAGAGAAGTTACAAGTCGAGTGATGACACACACATCACGTGAAGCCCTAATATTTCATAACGTTTCAAGTGGACGCCTGAGATTTGAGGTCCTGAGCGGTATCAGCCTGGGATCAGTGTGGATGGTCCGGTAATTCCAGAGCCTGTGCATGAAACCACCATGGAATCGATGGAAATGATTACAAAAAGGCTTGAGTTAAACTGGAAGAAACTGAGATATTCCTCTTGGAAGTTTCAGTTTCTCTCTGTGGTTTTTTTTATGAACTCTCTGACCATTATATTTTAAAGGCAGAGCAACCTGTCAGACTGGGAGCTATTTTTTAGAAAGCATGTCCTGCACTTTGCTTGTGGAAGGCGGATCCCACGTTCATGATTTGGCGTGGAGGGGATAGCTTAAAGAAAAAATTAACACGCTATTTCTCCATTGAACACCCCTCTCCAGCAAACGGATTGTAAACGATGTTCAAAGTTTCAGAATCCTTGGATTCTCCGGCAGAGGCATTCCAGTGAGGAGTCTGCAGTCTGCTCTTTAGTGGACCTCTGGAATAGTGACAGACACCTTTTCTAGCTTCAATTTTATATATAAAAAATTCCCTCTGCAAACTGGCATTGAGGTGACAGACCTGTGGGGCCACCATGCGAATGTTGAAGGATGGCAGTCTGGGGCAATCTACCCACTTGGCTAATACCCACAGGCCCGGCGAGGACTCTGCCCACACCCCAGGGAGGGGGACAATGTCATTTGGCAAATTATAAAGAGATACTCATGCGAAATGGAGACTCCCGTGGCTGGCGGCCTGCTCCTAGAAGGTGACGATGCAGTAATTCAGCGTGTCCTTCCCAGTTCCAGTAAATTTCCAACACTTCGTGTGCTACTGAGGCCATTTGATCAAGGCTGACTGAACGGGAATAGTTCTCTTACACAGGGACGTATACATGGGGGCAGGTGGCCGAGGTAGTTTGGGTAAGTGGCCACTATTAATGTTATTGGAAAGATCCCCCTCGATTATTGTCCCTGGTGTGAAAGCCTCCCCCATCTATAAAGGGTTAACTGGCCTCCCATGAATGGGACACCATCACCACCAAAGTAATATCGTTCAACGCACCGTGCTTTGAATTCAGGCAGAGTCTAGACTAAAGGCCAAACAAATTTACAAAACCTCATGCGTCCTATGGAGGAGCATTTTAATGGAAGGATATGTAAATATGGCACTAATCAAAGGTTCTGGAATTCCAAATGCCATAAAAGGTTATGACCCGAAGCCCTATTAATATACCAGTGAGGGCGTAGACGAACTCCTTTTGAATGACAGCTAACATGGGGTGTTTTGCATGAAAAATAACCTCTAATAAGTGACCTCTGCTTTTTTCTTTTCAAATGGGTGACAGTAATGAGTGGGAAAGGGGGAGCTGCCTGCACCCACCCCCGTTGCTATTTACACCTTAAACAGAGGAAGGCCTTCCTGATGTTGGCTTCTGCTCAGGGCGATGGAGAGTAGAGGATTCATCACAGAGAACAGTTTTTTTCTTTTCCATTGTTTTTTGAGTGGGGGTGGGGGGCGCTTCCCAATGAGCTTCAAGTGAAAGAGACAGAAACTCAAACATGTGCAATGCCGTTAAAGGGAGTGTTTCATTTCCTAAAGCATCCACCCCATTCCGTGGCAGGGAGTGTGGAATCCCCGGGAACGCAGGTACCACCTCTCCCGCTCAGCCCATGACCTCTCGCCTGTCAGATCTGTGTCTCTTCAGGGGACGGGGATGTTTCAGCAGCTCAGAAGCCCTGCCAGGGGATCCTGTTTTCCTGGAGGCTGCTTTCCATGCACAGAAAGTTCTGGTATTTTCCCAGGTTTCAGCTGGATCAAAAAAGCAACATTAAATAATGGAGATCTCCTCTCCTCTTCCCACATCACGTGACTGACTTTCATATTCTTTTCTTAAAAAAATCTGAATACTCTCAGCTTGCCTTAGTAAAGGGTCCATCCTGTTTGCCTTTTGTTGCTCAAAGCATTTGACCTGAGCTTGCTTTAGTTTCATGCACCAGATTTAAGGCCAAGACCCACTCCTGGGTCCTGGTCGTGTCCGGAGGTTTCTGATGAACTATCTCATGGTGTTTGGCCAGAAAGTTTTTCTACCCCAAATTTAAATCAGACTGCTACTAGTCATATCCCTTTTAATTTTATTTCTCGAGTTCTCTCCAAATCCAGTGTTTGTCCTGTGGCAATGTGTCTGATGTATGTCTGGCTCCACATTTTCATTTTCTCCCCCACGGACGCTTCCCTGCTCTGAGCGCCTGGCTTTTCCCGGCACCTCCTCCTGCTGATGACATTCTCTGCATGCTTCCCACATCCATGCTGGGGTTCTGGGTGATGACAGTAGGCCTCTCAGATTTAAATTGTGACCTAAGCCCAATCGGCGTGGCTCAGTGGTTGAGTGTCCACCTATGAACCAGGAGGTCACAGGTTCGATTTCCAGTCAGGGCACATGCCCGGGTTTTAGGCTCGATCCCCAGTGTGGGGCGTGCAGGAGGCAGCTGATCAATGATTTTCTGTCATCACTGATGTTTCTAGCTCTCTCTCCCTCTCCCTCTCCCTTCCTCTCTCTGAAATCAATAAAAAAAATAAAGATAAAACAACATTATGATCTAAGACCTCGGGGAGTGCGGGGAGGCCTGGGAAGGGAGAGTGGGCAGACGCTGTGTCCCGAAGTCCTGATGTCACAAGTTTCTGGAAGAACACAGATTACTGTGGAAGCAAAACCCATGTGTGAACTCTAAGCTGGAAGAGCACTTTCCCTTCCCTGGGACGGGCACCTGGTTTATTGCTACCGAGCATGATGTGTCTTTCGGCTTATCCCACTGCCGCTCTGGCCCCGGGCGTCCGGTGCCATTGCCATGCCTGGGAGATGGCTTGTGATACTCCCACCTTTCAAAGCTAATTCGAGTGGGGTTTCTCTCTGCCTGTTTTTCTCAGCAACTAGATCCCCCCACAATGTAAACAAAAATAAACCTTTTTATCCCCCCAATTTATTTGACATGTAGTGTTTGATTCTGAGGCCTCTGAAGATTGTCCCAGCATAAGCCGGTCGAGTGGGACAGAAAGTAACCATGACAACAAGCACAAAGATCACAGCCTCTATTCTCCTCCCAATTTCCACAGAATAGATGGCGCTGTTTAAGTATTTGAGTCAATTTGAGCCCCACGCCAAAACCTGACTTTTCCCTTTGGGGCCAATGGACTTCAACACAGGTAAGGAGGGAGTGGGGAGGGTTTCCTCCAGGCAGGTTCGGAGTCGCAGAAGCATCTTCTGATTTGTTCTTCCATGTTTCAGAGACAGGACTCTGCCAGACGTCTGGCTGAAAAGCCAGTGGCCACGCTGGCTCCCATCATCGGCGATCCGTTCCTCAGGGAGAAGGGAACACCCGTCTGCGGTGTGAGTTCCGCACTCCCTGTCTCGAACGTGTCTCGATTAATGAGCATTTGTAGAGGGATTCAGCACTTCAAAGTGGGTGAGGAGTGGATTTCTTATTCCCTGGGGAAGCCAGATCCCTGATTCTTGATACTTTGGATGAAGAAAAATAGCTAAAATCAGGCTAAGAAAATGTTTATGCTTTGATGTAATTTTAGAGTGAACTAATCTTTGTGTTCTATTTGTTCCAATTTTTGAAACTTACTGGCCTTTATTGCTAGCACATCATCACACATAAAATGCGAAACTTAACAAGTGAGACTTAAATTGTCAAGTCTGTCCGTTTTGAGAAAATAAATGACAATCGAATCCTCCGTCTGCAGGTGGGTGAGCTTCCTGTGGATGCTCCACAGTGTGGCGGGGGCTCCAGCCTCAGGTTTTCTCTTCTGGAAGACGGCAGTGTTTGCTTTAGACTAATACACGCCAATTTTACCATTAGCGTCAGCAAACCTTCACTTCGATGATACGACTGCTACAGAATCACTACACTGCCATCTCAGGACAGAGAATTTGTGATTCTGCACATTACCACTCTCCTATGTGAAAATTATTTCCCTTTCTCCAGGCCCTGAGGGCGCTTTCCTCTGCTTCTAGAAACTTCATACCTTCGCTTTTATGATTAGGTAGATGCTGCACAAGTTAATTTTTCTGTATCATGTAAAGTAGAGGTTGAGAGTCCTTATTTTTTACATATATATATCCAACTTCTGCCAAACTGCTAAAAAAGAAGACTATGGCTTTCCATTTACTAGTAATTGCTCTGATGTCTTTCTCAAAATTACTCGCTCATAGAAGTGTGGGTGTATTTCTGGAGTCAATATTCTTTAATGTAATAGAGGAGGAGAGCATCAGAATTGGGTTAACCTCGCTGGTGTCACAGAAGTGCTTGTGGTGGGAACCCCGTACACCTGATGTTAGAAGTGCTGTGATGTGGTCGTGGGCTGAGAGTAGGTGAAGACACAGAGTTTTTCCTATTCAATAATGAATTACATTTCTTTTATACATGTAAGTCTATCAGATGTTTGATTTCATTTGTGTTAGTTTGGGTAAATTGTGTTGTCCAGGACTTTGTTCAGTTCATCTAAGAGTTGTCTAATTTCATGGGTAGGAAGTTTTTTACTTTGAGACCTTTTTTGTTAAAAAAAAAAAATTCAGACTCTTTAATTGTGATGAGGATAACATTTTAACACACTGTATTTTTAGAGCCGTTTTAGGTTCACAGCAGGAGTGAATCCTACTTATTTTATGTTTAATTTGCTCTTCCCTTTATAGATTCTGAAGGTGAAATCTTGGGTCATTTATTTTTAAACCGTTCTTCTTTTCTAAGAAAAACTTTTAAATCTATCAGTTTTCCTCTAAGCACTGATTTAAATTCCTCTAACAATTTTTGATCTGCTGTGTTTTTTATCATAGCCTTGAAAATATCTTCTAATTTCTTTTTATATTTACATGTAGTCCTATTGGTGTTCTCCAGAGAAACAGAACCAGTAGGGAATAGAGAGTCTATTATTAAGTGAGTAGTTTTCACTAAACTGGGAATTTTTTACCCATTATTTCTTACTTTTCCCCCCCTTTTCTTTCTGGGACTCCAAGTACATGTATTTTAAGCCACTTGAAATTCTCCTTCACGTCTTTGAAATCCTTTCTCTGTGTTCTTTTTTTCTCTTACTCAGATTGCATTATTATATCAAGCTGTGTTTAGTGTACTGAACCTTTTCTCTGCTCTCTAATCATATTCAGTCAATTTTTATTTTGGTTACTGTAGTTTTCAGTACCATGGTTATTTTTAATAATATCTCTTTCTATGCTGTGTTTCCCCATTTTTATCCATTCATTATGACCATTTTTGTAATATCTGATTTAAAATTGTTTTCTGCTCATGCAAACATTTAGGTCACCTGAAAGCTGGTTTTTATTAACTGCTTTTCCCCTTGTCTGTGGTCACATTTTTATGTCTTACCCTACTCTACTATTAATTTTAAATTATCTTAGGCTATCAATAGGGATTTTATGGAATTCATTAATTTAAGTGGGAAAAATAGCTACTAATAAGTGATTTCGCTTGGTCATCCAATTGATTTTTGCTGAGTCATCCAATGGATTTTGTTGAGTCATCCAAGTGATTTCTCAAAGTCATTTAAGTGATTTAGCTGAGCCATCCAGAAATGCACATAAGGAGAGAATTAATAGTCATTCAGGACAGAGGTGATAAATTGGAAAAATTTCAAGAGAAGTTTTCCTAATAAAGTATAATACAGAGGCTTCCCTCCCACCCCCCGCCACTATACATTAAATGATAGAAATTATATCTGGAGCAAAAATTGAAGGAATTTTTAAAAACCAGATTTACATAGGAACCACTATTAAAGAAACACCTGACCTAACAGGTTTCCTAGTACTGGGGAAGAGCTGTGAGCAAGTTTACTAAAGGAATTCTGGATCCTCTTGGAGCATCAGTTTCATTTAGTCCTTTTATTTTTTGAGCTCCCCAGCATCATGAATTTTGATTAGAGAAAGTCTCACTGTATTCGGTTGCCAATTAAATAATGTGATTAAACTCTCAAAATGTTTGGCAAAAGTTCTGAGGTAGAGCCTAGGTGGTGTGGCTCAGTAGTTGAGTGTTGACCCATGAATCAGGAGATCATGGTTAGATTCCCAGTCGGGGTACATGCCTGGATTGTGGGCTTGATCCCCAGTAGGGGGCATGCAGGAGGCAGCCAGTCAATGATTCTTTCTCATCATTGATGTTTCTATACCTCCCTCTCCCTTCCTCTCTCTGAAATCAATAACACATATTAAAAAAAAATTTCTGAGATAGAAAAAACTATCATCTTTGCCATCGCCTAATTTTTAAATGAATAGGTATTCAAGCCATTAATTAGAGAGATGCTACATTGTAGCACAAGGAGATTCTGAACTCAGGTAGATCTCCATAGTTTTGGTTTTTCTCATCTGTAAGAAAGGGCTAATCATTTTTAACTCACTGGGGATTTCTTTGTGACAAGCTTTAATGGGGAAGCTGTGTGAAAAGGGTGGAGTGCAGGGCTCCCCCCCAGGACTGGGGAGGTACAAGCTCCAGCAGAAGGTGGTATGATTGGGCACCACTGGGACCCGCTGGCACAGAGCAATCAGAATGGGAGCTTCCTTCAGTGAGGGAGAGGCCAGCACACATGAATCTAAGAGATAGAAATGTCAAAAGTTACAAGATCTCCCTGAGCCATCTCATAACACAATTTTCCATTTATTTATATTTTCTTTTATGTCCATCAGTAAAGTTTATATTTTCTTTAATATAGGTATTGCACATTTCTTATTAGTACTATTTCTAGGAATTTGTAGTTTCAGTTGTATATAAAAAGTGAACCATCTTCCTTGTTTCTACAGTGCCTGTTTATATATTGCTGGTATATATTAACTTTTGTATTATCACATAGCAGGACCAAGTCAATGACTATTAATATTTATCATTCTAGATTTACTGGTAAGGATACTGTGAGTTTGTCTTTCTTTATCTATCTCTTTTTTTCCTATTTTACAGCACTGACTGAAAAAGAATATTGAATAACGGTGGCAATGGTGGTATCTATTTTGTTCTGATTTTAATGGAACATGGTGTGTGTGTTAAGTAGGACTTTTGCTTTGCATTTCATATTGGTTTGCATTGTTTACTTACTGAAGTAAAATGTCTGGGGATAGTGCCCAGGAAATGTATTTTGGGGAGCCTCCTTAAGTGATTCTAATGCACTGCCAGTTTGTGAATCCAAAGTAAGAGACATACAATTTAACCCACCAGCAGCTCAGCTCCAGCTTGTTTGGTTTTTCTGGACTTGAACAAACATTCATTTGGAGCAGTTTTAGAAAACAAGACACATATGTGCACATGCACAGTTTCTCTAGAAAAGATCAAAGTCACTAAGTGGAAGGAGAAATCTCATATTGGGAAGAATGCTAAAAATGTCAAATTTAAATACAGTAATTACACTATTATCAATGTTTGGTTCTCTCTGGGGCGTATTGGTATATTTTTTCTGTCAATCAAAGGATATGGAGCCATCTAGGTCCAGGGTCAGGTCAACAAAGAATAATGAGTTGTATGACTTTGAGCAGGTTCTCAGCCTCAGTTTCTCTGTAAAATGGGATCAAATGGACTAATTTACAAGTTATTGTGTGAATTGAAGATGGCAAGTAAAGAACCTAGCCTATAAGAGTCTTTGGAAATGACATTTTTTTTTTTTTTGCTGTGTGTAAACACTAGGAAGTGAATCAACTTTCCTTCTGTATCTTGACCCCAGATAGAACAGCTGCTTTTCTGTAAATAACCTCTCACAGGTGCAATTATTTACATATCTGGGTCTGCTATTTGGAGAATGTGTACACAAATAGTTATTTGTAGAAAAAGGAAATCTACCCTTCATTAATACAACACTCATTTCCTAAGGTTCATCTCTAAGGTTAAGAAAATAGTTTTACTCTACCTACTTCAAAGAATCACGGACAATTGGCATGGAAACTCTTTAGGAGCGACAACTGGGTAAGCAGTTTTGAGAATAACCCGAGAAAACCTCTTCAGTTTATGAACTAGCTGTGATCATTGCAAAGTTTTCTCATCATAATAAAAGATTGTAAAAAGAAACCAACAAGCAAACACTTTTAGTTAAAAAAGGAGGAAGAGGAAAATAATTGTGGAATATTGAGTGTTAGTAAGATTGGGAATGTGCTACCAAGGGAAATTAGAGAATACCCCTCTCTAAGGATCTTTTGAAAGTACTGTAATGTCTTGTATATCTGGCATAGATCTGATGGGTACAGAATAGTGCTATGTGGACAGAGGGGTAGGAGATTCCAAACCCATAGGCTGGCCAATTCTGTGAGTATTTTAATAATTTAGTTCAATGTGTTTTATACTGAATGCCTCCACAGATCCAATAGAACCCCGAGGTAAATGCTGAGCTCCAAGTCAGCCATTGTTGGCACCTACGGCCACTTCACTTCTTCCATCCCATCCCATCCCTGCTGGCCTCTGCTCTGAGGTTTACTCCTTGCCCTGCAGTGGCCTTTGCCTCCGCCCCAGCCTCAGGGCCTCAGATCTGGTATCCTTTTCAGAGCCTTTGAGGCTCAATGCTGGAGTCACATGCTCACTGCCCAACTCTACCTGATGGAGAGGAGACCATGAGAAACCCCATGGGAGCTCCTGTCTCATGGGTCACTTTGACTTCTCCTCTTCCATCATGTCCTAAGGCAGCTCTGCGTTTCTGGATTGGGGCCTTTATTCTCCTTACCTGGGTACCACCTGTAGTGAGCAGAGAGTTGACTGGGCAAGATGATAGGGGGATGCTTATTATTATTTTTAAACATGTCCATTTCCAGAAAGAATACAAATATCATAAACTCACCCTACCTAACAGAGAGAAGTAGTTTTGGTCTTTTAAAAGGTACCACATTTGGAATGATTTCTCTGCCCCATCTCAAGCTTACTGCTGGTTCAACCTGGAGGGGCCACAGGCAGAGGATCTGGCCTTCGCTAGCATTTCAGACTCACAGATGGGCACCAGGGGAGAACTCTCTTCCTCTGAGCACATTCCATCAAGTGGTAACTTTTATTCATAGAGGTCAAGTTCACATAACATAAAACTATTCTAAAGTGTTGAGTTCAGTGGCGTTTAATACATTCACAATATTGTAGCCACCACCTGTATTCCAACAATCTCATATCCTTTATCTTCTGTTCATGCTTTCATGATATTTGACCCTAAGAGAAAGGACCTTAGTTCTGTATGAGTATATATATGATAGAATGCAGAAAAGAGGTTTCTAAACTCAGGGCTTTGCCTCTTACATGTAGGATTTTGATATCTTTGCATTTTTATTTCAATATCGTCTCTATGGTGATTCCATGTTTATTGTGCCAATAGTTTCATTTTCAAATAAGGTATCTTGTATATGACAAATTTCAGAAAAGTCCTGTTTTCATCATTATTTTCATTGCTTTTGTTATTGCTTTTCTACTGATGTTGAATCAGTCAAGTTGTCCTCAAATTTAGCATAGGCTGAGATGTTTGTGCCGAAAAATATATGCACTGAACAAGTGATGCTTACTATGAACTGCTTTGTCCCTGATTATGTCCTTTTTTAAAAAGTGTAAATGTTTATATTCTGTGCAATAATTTTGTTATTTTCAGATTTTAATATTTAATTAATTTAATCCACTACCCAACATTTTTCATCTGCGAATTTTACTCCTTCTTGGACCAAACTTATTGAAGTTGAAGTGCCATTGCTCTCCCCCTCCTGTGAAACTCATCCTGTGGAGAGACGCTAATGAGACATGACTGAGGAAGGGTGCACAGGTGTGCTCTACGGGCTCGGATTGGCAGCTCTCTGACACACACTGCACAGGCGCACACGCACGCTCGCACACATGCACAGAGAGCCCGGCCTGATCAAAGACTTCCATTTGGTTGAACTTGGCAATGATTTTGAAATGTTGACAACTGTCAAATTAAGATCACCCAAGCCATTTCACAGGCTCAAATTTGGATGCAGGTCTCAGAACAGAAGGAGATAGCTACTGGCTACTGCCCAAGTGACTTCACCATCTATCATCCGGTGAGCTGTGCTTTATGAAATGAAGCCACGCAGAGATGGGGGAGGTCAGCATCCGACTTAGAAAGCATTTCTTTCCACATTCACCTCAGTTTGAAGGAAGCAAAGAGATTAGTCCTTTATTGAAAATTTGCATATAAGGAGCTTGGTTAGGGTTGCTTAACTTCTCTTTATAAGCCCTCCTCTCTCTTCCTGTCCTAACCCTGGAGGAGCAAGAGTGTCTTTCAATGGGGTGGGGGTGGTGTGGTGTGTGTGGGGGTCTCCAGTCCTCCGAAGGGTCTCATTTTCCATATTTGGTCATGGTGATGTGTTCTGTGGCTATGCCTCATGCTCATGCTCACTTTTCACTGTCAGTCCCAGTTAAAATGTCCATGTGTCTATGGTCTTTTTCTCGATGCTAAGCTTTTGAAGAGCGATGACTATATCGTCTCAATTCGGGTCAGTATTTTAGCGCCCCGTGCATGCTGCACGGAAGAGGGGCTTCTTAACCAGTGATGCCCAGGCATTGAGAAGAAGCGAGGGTGTTGGTGCATGGGAATTAGACATAATTTTTCTTGAGTTGCCATCTTTATTGGGCCTGATAGCAGAACAGAAAGATTTAAATGATTTACTGAAAACGTTTTCTTTGAAATGCTTGTTTAGTTATCTATCAGCAAGTCACTCAGCTAACATTTGAATGGAATCTTTTTAGTTAGAAAAATGACCATTCTGATAGTTTGCAGGAGGGCTTCTCGTCTGTGCAGGTAGTCCAGACTTCAAGTCCAATGCCTGGGAAGTTTTCTGCACGCATAATAGATGCCATGGAGTGTGTCATCAGGGAAAGGGCCACCTCAGGCACTTCTCAAAACCCCTTTATCCAGCCCTAGCCAGCTTGGCTCAGTGGATAGAGCGTCAGCCTGTGGACTGAAGGGTCCCAGGTTCAATTCTGGCCAAGGGCACATGCCTGGGTTGCGGCTCGATCCCCAGTGGGGGGTATGCAGGAGGCAGTCAATCAATGATTCTCTCTCGTCATTGATGTTTCTATCTCTCTCTCCTTCTCTTTTCCTCTCTGAAATCAATAAAGATATATATATATATATATATATATATATATATATATATATGTATATATATCCAGGGACTAGTTCCAGTTGATTAGTAAATTTACATATAGGGTATAGAAGGAAAAAAACCACCAATTAAGTTCGGGGTCAGTGGTAAATGTATGAAGTAACTGAGGGTGAAGATAACAGCCAGTGTGATAATGGTCCTAACATATGGTGTGCATCACTCAGGCCTCTAAGCTCCTGTAAAAAGAAGCTGCAATACCATATGGATGGCTGGGTGTCCAGACCACAGACAGTGGGACGTGGGAATAGAATGCATGGAAAATCATCAACATACTGGAATATTCTTGGCATTTCTTTTGTGGTTGTGGATTAGAATTAACTTGAGTGCTGATATAATAAAACTAGAGGCCTGGTGCACAAAATTTGTGCACTGGGGGGGGTGTGTGTCCCTCAGCCCAGCCTGCAGCCTCTCTAATCTGGGACCCCTCGGGGGATGTCCAACTGCCAGTTTACAAAACTGGCAGTCGGACATCTCTCTCACAATCCGGGACTGCTGGCCCTCAACCGCTTGCCTGCCTGCCTGCCTGATTGTCCCTAACCTTTTCTGCCTGCCAGCCTGATCACCCCCTAACCACTCCCCTGCCATCCTGATTGATGCCTAACTGCTCCCCTGCTGGCCCGATTGCCCCAACTGCCCTCCCTCCCCTGCAGGCCTGGTCACCCCCAACTGCCCTCTCCTGCCAGCCTGGTTTCCCCTAACTGCCCTCTCCTGCTGGCCTGGTCACCCCCAACTTCCCTCCCTTGTTGGCCTGATCACCCACAACTGCCCTCCCCTGCTGGCCATCTTGTGGTGCCCATCTTGTGACAACATGGGGGTGGCCATCTTGTGCGAGGGCATGATGGTCAATTTGCATATTACCTCTTTATTATATAGGATGACCATGCAATTGGCTAAACAGTTGTCAACATTTCAAAATCATTGCTAAAAGCAGACCATTCTATTAAATATGCAAGCCTTCTTGACTGTGGGGCATAAAATAATAACTGAAAATCCACTGAGAGGCTATTTGGGGTGGCTTGGGCACAGGTCTCCTGTGTGTAGCACCCAGGGGAATGGGTGGACTCCCACACACTGAGGCTCTCCATTGCCGGTCCCCAGACTCCAGGCCATTTCCTGCTGTTTTCTTCTTTCAAACCTCTGCCTTTCATTTTTGTCTTTTGAAATGTGAATAGGGAAGAGAGGTCCCCAAAGGCACCCACTGATGACAAAGGTTCCTTCCTCCTCCTTAAGGAGCCTGCAGGCCAGTGGGAAGGAACCATATAGAAAGAGGGGAGTCTCAGCCTGACCCAACCCCACCAGACCTCCCCTGGGTGTCGGATGTCAGACAGAGTGCAGAGGGTCAGAAGCTGCTGCTAAGGGTGAGCAGGTTGTGTATGTGCTTCATCAGGACAGGCCATCTGCATAGACCAGGGAGGACCCTCTCCCTGCGGCACAGGGTACACCTGAATCTCCATCTGTGGGGGGCAAGGGAGGCTAGACCCTCCTCTTGGAGCTCCTTCTCTTAAACTTGCAGCACTAGCCCAGGTTTTTTTTTTTCTGCATTTAGAGCAGCCCGGACCTGCCAAGTGGGTGCAGACTGGACTGCCCTTTGGCTGCTGGGAGATAATTTGAAGTCAGGAAGGGGGTCCAGCCCCAGCAAGAAGGCAGGGAGGGTGTCTAGTTTTGCAAAATTTTAAATTTATTTTTAATTACAGTTGACATACAATATTATATTAGTTTCAGGTGTACACCCCAGTGATTAGACATTAGGTGATCATCCCAGTAAGTCTGTACCCACTTGACACCATCTATAGTTATTAGAATATTAATGACTATATTCCCTATGCTGCACTTTACACCCCCATGACTATTTTGTGACTACAAATGTATACTTCTTATCCCTTTACCTTTTTCACCTCCCCCAACTCCCCTCCCTTCTTTCAACTGTCAAAATGTTCTTTGTATCTATGAGTCTGTTTCTGTTCTGTTTGTTCATTTATTTTATTTTGTACATTCAATTATTTTTTTCAATTTTTTAATTAAGGTATTATATGTGTACATTCAATTATTGATAGATATGTATTTATTGCCATTTTATTGTTCATATTTTTTATCTTATTTTTTTCTTTTTAAAAATGACCCTTTAATATTTCCTGTAATACTGGTTTGGTGGTGATGAACTCCTTTAGCTTTTTTTTTTTTTTTTTTTTGTCTGGGAAGCTCTTTATCTGACCTTCAATTCTAAATGGTAGATTTTTGGAGTAATCTTGGTTGTAGATCCTTGCTTTTTATCATTTTGAATATTTCTTGCCACCCCCTTCTGGCCTGCAAAGTTCTGTTGAGAAATCAGCTGACAGTCTATGGGAGCTCTCGTGTAGGTGACTAACTGCTTTTCTCTTGCTGCTTTTAAGATTCTCTCAAGGCCACTAATTGCAAAACTTCAGAGATAAATTCTTTCTTTTTCCATTTACTCTATTGAAAAAAAGTGGGAATGGAAATGGGAATGTCTTCGTTTCCTACCTTGACAGGTGGTCCTGAAGGCAAATTAAACAACAGTTATAAAAATGCCTACAATGGAAAAATCAGTACAGCCAAAATGATGTGCGATAATAATTATCCTTGGTAATAATGGGCACCGATGCAGTGTGTTTAGTGGGGTCAGATTTGAAAAATCATATGTGATCAAAGTAAAGCAATTTCATTTGTATTCAGTACCTTGGTGGGTCCCAACATGAAACGTGCTTTCTTGAAAAGAAATGCATTATAATATTTGCTTTCATTAAATAATATTACGTTTTCTGAGCATCAATGACTCAAACTCCAGGCAAGAATTCATTGCTTCAAAAATCACCTCTTAAAATCATCTGAATAAAATGGAAGTGCTGGGAAGACGTATGAGAGGGGAACATGAGTGTATACCATTGGTGTCTTTCATTCATCTGCGTCTGAGAAAATCCAGCTTCTGCATAACTCTGAGGACACTCCTTCTAAACTGGCGGCGGCATTTCCCTGTCATGCTTCCTGTAATGGTTTCTTTACAGGGTTTATTTAGCCTTCACAAATATTACCTAGATTTGCACTGAAAAAGAATCTTTTTGTATGAATTTCACCAAAGGGTACAACTGTGATTTAACACAAACATCACCCCCACTTCAAGGCTTTTGGTGGGAGAGAAGCTGGCAGCTGTGCGAGTGGCCAGGCTCAGCCACATGGCGAGAGAAGTCCCAGTAGGTACACTGGAGGGTGCTAGCAGCGGTTAGCAGACCCCCCAGGTCTCTCTGCTGATGTCTGAGGAATGACAGGGCTTGAGGCTGTGACAGCTTGTGTCCTCATGGTGGAGATGTGGGGAGGGCTGTCGCCTGCTCTAGCCACAAGATGTCACTAGCACTGCTTGGTGACCATAGATGACAGCAGCACATGCTGCTCATAGGATTAGCTGGTTGCCTTTACTTTTTTTATGCATAGTTCTAGGGCAGTGGTCGGCAAACTCATTAGTCAACAGAGCCAAATATCAACAGTACAACGATTGAAATTTCTTTTGAGAGCCAATTTTTTTAAACTTAAACTTCTTCTAACGCCACTTCTTCAAAATAGACTCACTCAGGCCGTGGTACTTTGTGGAAGAGCCACACTCAAGGGGCCAAAGAGCCGCATGTGGCTCGCAAGCCGCAGTTTGCCGACCACGGTTCTAGGGCATCTAATGCCCGATGACCACTCAGGGTGCAGAGGGGGCCCCGTTTTCTTGCCTAAATCCATGTATATTACAATATCATTTAGGAATTCCTTGATACCTGGAAACTCAGACGGGGCGTAAAGCTGAACACATGGACAGGGCAGATAAACACAGGTGTGTGCTCAGGATGTGGGGCACAGGAGAAGCTTGTGCACTTTTGTTAATAAAATCTAGGCAACGTGGTCTTACCCAGCGAACTTCAACTGTTTTGAATGGTTAAGCGGTTGGATTGTTTATGACACCTGGGCATTTTCCCCAATAGAGTGTCGCAAAGACAGTGTCATTATCCTCCAAATATGAAATCTCCATTAAACAAAACAGCTCCCAGGAAGGGTTCCGAGTGCCCAAGAGAATCTTTCCTGCTGTTGAGGTCCCAGCTGGTTCAGCTTCCTGCGCCCTCCATCCCTTCCTGTCCCTTCCCCTGCATTCCCAGGCCTCCTTCCCACCATCTCCATGCCCCACCCTGCGGGGGATTCTGGGTCCAGTAATAATGGGAATTTTTATTTATCTCACACGAGGGGCACAGTTGCTCAAGGAAGTGCAAAAGAGTGATTTTGTGCTTCAACAGCTGTGTGTTTCTGTGGGATCTGCGTACAAGGTGCATGTTCCCCGCAGTGGGGTGCCCCTCAGCGCAGGTGGAGGCCGGGGGGCTGGGGACATACTTCCCTTATTTCCTCTCCAGGATGCACATCCTGGTCCCCTCAGTGCAGGAGCTTCTTTTACACTGACAATCAAGCCAGATGTTCAAGGCCACCTTGTAAATGCATCATCTTGATAGAGCAGGTAGACTCTTGAAAGAATGGCTGCACACTTACCTGTCTATCTCTTTAGGTTAGGGGCGGGGGAGTCCAGGCCATCGGGTTTTATGGCAGATGGGCAAGACACAGGCACAGTGTTGGGTGACCTCCTTCCAAATGAGGAGCTGGTTAGCGGGGTGGGCAGGGTGCTATGTAAAATATTGTATGTCACAATATTCTTAAATTACAAAAGGCTGTATATTTTGTGGGTTGAATCTTTAAGTGGTGTATTCTTACTCAAGTGTACCAAACTATCAGGGCCATGAAATGAATTTTTACCTAGTTATGTTTTTCTTTTCTGAAGATTTTCATGCACCCAGAGGTGACGGTTGTTCTGTGGTACACGCAGCCCCTACGTCACCAGTTATGACTGGTGAATGCCAATTGGGAATTGATTGGGATTCATTTTGCATGAAAATTACACAATTTTTTAAACCCTGCCAGATACCTTTAGGCCTGACGTAAGTGTATTTTGATGGAGAAACTAAGAGCCAGTGACTATGCAGTAAGAGTGGAATAACAGCACATGGGACTTTCTTTGGTGTCTAGGGGACTGGGCATCAAATACTGGAAACTATGTGGCCAGAGCGTGGGGGTGGGGGTTAGGCCTCCTGCATTGTCCTGATAGGACCACCATCCTCACCGAGCACAGAGAGGAGGATTTTATAATTCCCCACTTCACAGAGCCAGAGACAGCTGCTGAGGCCTCAGAGCTTCCCCCAGGTACTCACAGGTCAGCCAGAAAATGGGTAGTGTGCCCAGAGGACGTGATGCACTGGGAGGCTGCCCACCTCCAGGCCCACCCTCTCCCCAAGGGCAGCGGGATGAAGTCGCTAAGGACTTCCTTGCTGGATGGGGGTCTCAGTGCAGCCAGGGCAGGGAAGTCGTGATTTCCCTGCAAATCGGGTCCACGGTCCGCTGCTAGCCTTCATAACAAGAAGTCACATGCGTGCTTGGAGCTGGTGACGAGGGCCGTGGGGTGGCCTGGCTCCTCTGTGCCCGAGCCGGCTTCCCTCTGCACAGGAACTCTTCCCTTTTAGCCCAGGGAGGGTGGCGGCTGCTGCCTGTCTTCAGATGTCCGGGTGTTGTGGGCCTGGCTTATGGGATTCCCCAGCAGTGACCCCCTCCAGCTTGTTCTGCAGATTTCACAGGGTTTTCGTTTTAAGTGCGATGATGTGATTTTTTCCTGGGAAACTGCGGTTCTCCTGCCGCCCCCACGGCACAGCTATCATCCTCTTGGCCTCCTAATGGCGCTTCAGAGAGAGATCAAAGTCTCCCAGATAAGTGCTCTTTTACACAATGTTCCTGACACTCCATTTTGTAAACAGTTTTTTCTCTTTTTTGGTTGGAAGAACATATAAACATGCCGAGTGAGATGGATGGACTGTCACTTTTCTCTTTCATTCTCTCCTCTTTGACTTCGGTTAGCGGGCAGGAAGTCCAATCAGCGCTTCGCTGACACCCCAAACCCGACCTGTCTTTTACACATGCAAAAATAAAAAAAATTAAAAAAAATGCTCAGAAACATGTAAGAAAAATCGCCGCCTCCAATTTCCATCCCCTTTCGCCTGGGATGGCAGGCAGTTGTGGTTTTCTTCCCTTTACATTCCTAAGGTGAGGACTGAGGGACCTCTCTGCTCAGTCCCCCCAATGAACAAGGAAGCCACCGACGCCCCAGCGCTGAGCCCTCTCCCGGAAGAAAACACAAAACAGACCAAAACACAAGACTGAAGGGAATTGAGTGCTTGCCTGTCTCTGGTCTAGTTTCTCCAAAATACGGGCTCCTTGTGAGCGCAGATATAAAACCCAAGAGCTCCACTTAGCACTGCGAGCACAGACCTTTCAGATCTGTTCCTTTCCCCCTACTTCAGTAATTGCAAACAGATTTCCATGACTGCTGGTAACGCAGGTTTTACTTCCCGGGCCCTGGCGGCTGCCAAGCTCTGGAGCGTGAGGAGGACCGTGTGCCGATGAGGCCTCTGCACAAACGTAGCAGCTGTCCACACGGTCACCATGTGAGGGCCCGCTCCCAGGAGGTGTTTTTTCTTTTTCATCTGTACAATAGCAGCAGCTTCCTTGGCTTTGGTGAAATGCCTGTTTTGGACACATCCGGGTGTGAGAGGCAATGTTGGAGCCCACCTTTGTGTAGGGGGACCTCACTTGATCTGGGGTGTAGTCAGAGGGTTCCCTAACCTCCAGGGCCTCTGGGAAGTCTTGCCTGTTGTGGCCCTTGCCCTGCTGGCTGTCTTGTGTATGTCACTCTCTACCAGGGGTGGGGGACATCTGGCCCTCAGGCTGTATAAGGCCCGAGAAATCATTTGGTCTGGCCCTGCCAAGACATTAGGGATGAGTTCATTGAATGTTTGACCAAATATAGCAGGCTATTTTTTAAGTTGATAATTTTGTATGGCCTGTGAGTGATGTTATAAATATCTAAATGGCCCTTGTTCCCCACCCCTGCCTAGATCCTGGGCCAAGGCATCAGCTCCCTAGACATGAAAGACTGAGAGGGGCTCCCTGTGGGGAAAGGAGGGGAGGTGAGCCCCCAGGGTGTATGCTGCCTCCTGCAGGGCTCCTGCCTTCCTTCTCTGCCCTGATGTTCTCCCTGCTCCCACCTGTCATTGCCAGGACGGATGCAGGAGCTGGAGGACGTGGACTGGAGTCCAGGCCTCTCCCCTGCTCTGCTGCTTTCCTCCCTGAATTTCATTGGTTTTCCGAGTGTCCTTAACTCAAGGCTGGTGGTTTAGACACAAAACGGCATGGCTTTTAGGCTGGTTCATGCGACTGCCTTACTCCTTTGCAGAGTCCGTTGGCCAAAGAGAGAGATGCCTGGCATATTCGTGATGTCTGCGTGGCCGTTTTGAGGTGCTCTGCGTGATTCAAAGCAAAGTCCAAAATTCCAGGCTGACACCCGCCCCTTCCTTGTTTCTGTGGCTCTGGTGAGGCCCAGCTGTTGCACCTGAACAGGGCCCTGCTGCCTCCAGCACACAGATGTCTATGGGCTTCCCGTCGCTGCTGCTTCCCCGGTTCCCTGCTCGTGATCCTGCAAGAGCTGATCCACATGTCTGCCTCAAAGAGCCTGTGCCGCTATTTTGCATAAAAATTTTTCATTAATAAAAAACCCCAACGAGCAGAGTTGCTGAGTGAGCAAAGGAGAAGGGGCCTCTCAGCCCTGGGACTCCCGCAGGCCAGTGCGCGGCCCTGAGACAAATGAGTGGCTGGAGTCAGCCCGCCCCTGAAGAGCAGTCGTGGCTCACATCAGAAATCGGGACACGCACAATTTGGCAGCCTCCCCACCAAAGCTTGGCACTTCCATGTCTGAATTAATGTGAACCTTGGAAGTTTCTTTGACCTTCGAGTGTGTGGACGGGAGCTGGGGGTGTGGGGGTGGTGAGACACTGGGCTGCTAGTCTCTGGAGTTCCTGGGATGGGGGTTCTCCCGGGAAGGAGCCCTGGTCCCGTCCACCCTCACTGGACATGGCGAGGGTCCCTGGAGGGCATTTCCCTCCACCAGAACCCCCAAAGCCAGCACGGAGCCAGGGCCCCTCCCCGAGGCCCCAGCCACAAGAAGAGGCCCCGATAAGCAGGCATAAATCTGGGCGTCCAATGAAATCCGGTATGGATGGCAAGTAAGTTATTAGCCCCCTGTGAAACTAATTGTGATACTGATACACTCATTTTTGCAATGTCTTTCAAACACCAGTTGTGATGGGAAACAGCTGTTAGATCCAGGGGAAAAAAAAATAAAAGGAAGGAAAGAAGAGAGGAAAGCTTGGGATTCACAATCATCCTAATGTCTGTCTTCTCTCTTCCTGCCACAAAGGCGCTCATTCCCCTATTATCCCCCAGACAATGGTCCCGGCGGGGGGCGCCCGAGGAGCCAGGCCTGCCCAGAAAGTTCATCTTCGGAGGGGAAGACAGAGAAAAAAGGTTCTCTTCTCCTAACGTGGGGAAATGGCAGGCGTGTAAAGTAGGTTAGAGACTCGGGTTAAAGCGGAGAAGTCACAGGGAACGGGAGCAGAGGCGCGAGGAATTGTCCTTTGACTGCGGGCTTCTTTATAAGGGCGCGATGCGTGGAGAAGGGGTTTCAGATCTTATTTAAGGAAGCCATAAAGGAGATGATTAAAGGATTCCGAATAAACCAGAGTCTGTGATAAAACCCTGCAGGAACCGCTGGAATCGGCCTCAGGTGTGACTGACTTCTGACTTCTGTCCTGGCCAGGGCCCTGGTCCGGCGGTCTGGTCCCTCCCGGCACCCGCTGTCCTTCGCCTTCTTGTTTTTATCCTCCTCTGGTCCTGGGAATCTGGTGCATTGTTAACACCTCATGAAAATAAAGGGACTCAGACCCTGGGAAGTGGCTCCCCTCCCCCAGCACTTCCTGGACTCCAGTTCGTTCTCCAGAAACGTTTATTTACAACATCTTAGGAGACCGAGATATTTTTTCCATTTGTAAGGCCCGTGTCATTACATAATGGGTCATAAATGACGTTGCCTGTCCTGGAGAAACAGGAAGTCATTGCCCCCACGTGCTGCTCACTGGCCACTCCCAGACCCACCCCAGGAACCTCTGAGGAGCTTGGGTGTCTCTCTTTCTCTGATCCCTAAACCTCAGTGGGCTCAGGATGGGCGGAGGCCCCTGTCTTGCTCAGGGGAAGCTGTTTTAAGGCAGTAAGTGAGCTCTCTTGTGGACCTGCCTCCATCCTGCTCAG